>NW_022639508.1:731355-752828 GCF_010583005.1 Odontomachus brunneus | reverse complement strand
TGCACACAGTTGAACAATTCGTCAATATAATTGGTCTAGATTTAGGGATCTAATAATAAGAACCAATAATCACTGATTGCTCATTGAGCGCTTTTTCCGTTGAACGCGCTCATTGGATTTCGCTCATTGCATGATCGCGTATGCAACGGGCATTGAATCAAAAGTGGCTGCGTTCGCTTTGGGCGTTTACGCGCTGTAAGCGTCATTCTATCTTTATCGCTCATTACATGCGGGAAGAAGATAGAATGACGCTTACAGCGCGTAAGCGCCCAAAGCGAACGCAACCTACAATATAGGTTTGTTTTTCGTACCTAACTGCTGAACTGGTGCAATAAGTTAGAGTGAGAAAAAATATACTTGTCTCACTCTAACTTATTGCACCAGTTCAGCAGTGCAGGAACAGAAAACAAACCCTATGTAACGTGAATTATAGGTATTAAGTAAAATTTTCTTCAAAAAAGAACATTTTAAAAAATAACCTAATTATCGTAGAGTGGCGTTGAGGCATTGCCGTATTAAGCGTCGTCTACAATATGCGGAGTAAGCTTGGAGTAAGAAGTAAGCCGTAAGAATTGGCCAATCGTAGTCGATTATTATAAAAATAATCGTCTATGATTGGTTAATTCTTACGGCTTACTTCTTACTCCAAGCTTACTCCGCATATTGTAGACGACGCTTCATTTCGTCTTACTCCTACTCCTACTCCTTACTCCATCTATTGTAGATCGGGCCTAGACGTATAAGGTATCTGGAGCCACGTGTTGAAAGAAAGAAAACAAGAAAAAGTGCTCGTGATTTTAACTGCTTTTTAATCTACTTTTACATTCTATTAACATGTCATCATTATTCAATAGCGATAATTCAGATTCTGACGAAGATATTAAAATTAATTCGGATTACGCTAAGGATTATGATAATTGGCGTCAGAAGGAAGAGTTGAATAAATGTAAGTAAATATATAACCTGTTCTGTTCAATAGGAGAAAGGATCTCATTGTTATAACTTATCTTTATTCAGTTATTTATAAATCTGTATCTAAAATAATGTAAAGTTAAATAATTTTTTTTATTTTTATATGTGTATTATATGTAGTATGTGTATATATATGTTTTATATGTATAGTAAAAACAAAATATGAAGAAGTTATCATGGACGACAGCAGCTCATCTGATGATGAAGATGATGGAAATGTATGTTTTATATTTTATTTTGTTTTATGATACATATTGGATTAAAGCATCTTGTATTTTTATTTTATTAGCTTTTTAAATCATTTTTGTTAGATGTTACAATATTAATTCCCAATTCTAATTAATCCTTCTTATAGATTGAAAATTTACAATTTGATAGAGAATTTTATAAAACTTTAGCATGCTTGAAGAAAAAGGATCCATGCATATATGATAAAGATGTTAAGTTCTTTAATAATATCGACACATCTGGAACAAGAGAACATGTTGAAACAGAAAACAGGAAAGAAAAAAAGTTAAAAGAAAAGGCTATCTTTTTACGAGACTATGAACGTAAAATTGTAATGGAAAGAAATGGAATGTTTAGTGGCAGTGAAGGTGAAGATAATACAGAGGAGAATACTAAAGTACATACTTACACAAAAGAACAACAAGAAATGAAAGATAGTTTCAAGCATGCTTTAAAAGAAGAATCTGAAGATACAGATGAGGATGCTGACTTTCTGAAAATAAAACAAAAGACAGAAGATGATAAGCAGGAGGTATCATTAATAACATTTAATAATTATTATGTTATTATTTACTGAAACAATTTATATTTCAATATTGTATGTTATAACTATCATTGCTTTATTTAGGAGGAGAATTTATATAAGAAATGGTTAAAGGGTCAAAAGTTGGAAATAGATACTCAAGAACAAGAGGAACTTCAACCATTACGTGATTTTTGGACAGATCCTAATTTAGATACAAAGGAGAAATTCTTAAGAGATTATATCCTAAATAATAAATACATAGATAAAGAGTTTTCCGATGTAGAGCTAGATTATGATCAAATTGTTCACGATAGCGATAATAATTTATCGGAAGATGAAAAGAATATCGAGAAGCAAGAGGAATTTGAACACAAGTACAATTTTAGATTTGAAGAGCCTGATCAGGAATTTATCAAAAGGTATAGCTTGCATTATTCAACGATTAACTGTTAAACATACATGTTGTAACTTCTTTTTTAATTTATCAAATTTATGTTATACTAAGATATCCGCGAACTATGGAAAACTCAATGCGGAGGAAAGATACACGTAGAGCGCAAAAAAGAGCGGAAATCAGAGAAAGAAAGGAGGAAGAAAAACAGCGAAAAAGGGAAGAATTGAAGCAATTAAAGGCACTGAAGAGAAAAGAGATAGAAGAAAAAATAGAAAAGTTGAAAGAAATCACAGGTAATGATTCTTCGACTTCTGAATACTTTGGAATTCATGTCAAACTATACAACAGTTTGTCTAATATTATATTTATATTAATTACAGGAAATGATGATATGCGTTTCGATAGTGTCGATTTTGATACAGATTTCGACCCGAATGAATATGATAAAAAAATGAAAGAACTTTTTAACGAGGAATATTATGCTGGCACTGAAGACATGAAGCCGGAATTTCCAGATATTGATGAAGAATTAGATATTGAAAATACGTGGGATAACTATGACCCGAATGCAAATGAAATTGATACGCCACATGAAGAAACTCATTGTGAAGATCCAGATTTTAACGTATACTATATTTTATATATGTATATATAAAATATATGTATATATGTATATATTATATATATATATATATTATATATTATATATATTATATATGTATATATTATATATATATATATTATATATATTATATATGTATACATAACTTTCTTCTAATATTAATTATTTTAATCGCTGTAATTTTTTGCTTTTGCCGCGTTATTTTCTTAATAGTTGGGTTTTTTATATGAAGGAATTTGTTTTTGAGCTGAATTAATTCAACGATTTTGATATATTTTGTATAAAACTAATGTTTCTTAATTAAAGATGGATGCTGATTATGATGGATCTCAAGATTTGCAATCGGAACTCGTAGAGAGTACCAGAAAGAGAAAGAAAAAAAGACGCTCTAAGTTTGCTATGCTTATGGCAAAGAAGAAACCAAAATTTGATCCGAAACAGTTCCCTTTATATGAAGAATATTTTGATCAATATTACTCATTGGACTATGAAGATATGATCGGGGATTTGCCTTGCAGATTTAAATATAGAAAAGTAGTACCAAACGACTACGGGCTAAGTGTTGAAGAGGTAAAGATAATTTTTACAATTTATCGTTATTATATCAAGTTATAGATTTAAAGCAACTAAAAGTAATTCATATAATTTAATACATTTATATTTTAAGATTTTAATGGCCGATGATAAAGAGTTAAACAAATGGTGTTCTTTAAAACGAGCTCTTCAACATAAATCCGAGCACGTAGAAATGCAAGAGATTCAATCGTACAAACAAAAGGCAAAAAATGAAATGTTCAAGCGGAAAATTCTCAAGAGCTTGTATACGTAAGTATTTAATAGATATTAAAATTGAAAGATTCTCTTTTTAAAAAATATATTGAGTTTATTCTTTATAGCTGCATATATACTTATGGTATTTTGAAATATAACCAGTGCAACTTAGTATAATTACAAAGAATTAACTTGTTGGATAATCAATCTACTAATTGTATTCTTATTTGTGTAGTGAATCAGACAAACAAGAAAATGGAAATGCGAGTGCGGATGAGCAAACGGCAAACGATGATACTAGCAGTAAGAAGCGTAGGCGAAAGAAGAAAATTAAAAATAATTTTAATGTGGACTCTATTAACATTAACACCATTTCTGAAAAAAGGGTTGCAGAAATCACCAAAGATAACACACAAAATAATTCTCATAATATCAAGAATGATGCAGAACAAGATAAAATTACGCAAGAAAAAAATACAGTAAATAAGAGTAACGAGAAGAAACGAAAAAATAAATCAAGAGTTGATAGTAATAGCTCGAAGCTGAAAAAGATAAAGACGGATAATATAAAGAAGGAAAGCTTGCAAATAAAAGTGGATAACAAGATAGAAAAGAATAACGAGGAAACGGCACCCGTGGGTAAAACAGTAGTCATTCAGAAAAGAAAGAATAAAACAAAGGAAAAGAGTAAGCTACAATTAAATAAAGTAAAAAGAAACAAAAACAAATCAAATAATGATAACATCAACTCGATGATGTCCTTGAACGTAGAACGACTAAAAACGTACGGTATAAACGCAAAGAAATTCAAAAATAAGTTGAAGTATGGCAAGAAAAAGTTCTGAATGTTAATCTCTTGCATGTTTTTGTAAATATATGATTCTTTGTAAAACTACGATTTAGACGATTCATTTTTCTATGTAATTAGTAAACCTATGTTTTCTATCGTAGTAAAAAGACATTGAACTTTGTTAATATTTGTAATATCCAATCCAATATTAAGATGAGTCTGTTCTTGGACAATAAACGACGTTCTATCACTTGTCGTTCGTCAGGCAGTAGAGCTATCAGCATCAGCTCACTGAAGAACCTACATCCTGTCGTCAACCTCGTTGATGGTGGTGTTCGCTTCTGTAAGACCGCGATAACTTCCATAAGTGACGCCTGTCGTCGATGCTATTGTTGAATTTCATTAATGGCAATAAATTTTTCATGTAAGAAATGCTCTCTATATCTAGAATTTGACGGCGATTGAAATACAATAGAATCGCAATCCTTGAGAGTAAAGCATTCATATTGTTTGTATATTTTTAAAATGCATTTTGCTTGAATGGGTGAAGAAACGAAGACGGCTTTTGTGGGAAAGTTAAGCGAACAACATCATGTATTCAACATTCACTTTATGTTAAATCCGTGTAGCAGCACGTCATAACAGAGACACGTCATAACATATATCTTTCTGCAATCGGTTCGGCTTTCGTGTATGATCGTCGAAAGTCGCATCTTATTTACATATATTTTATCATATTTATATATTTTTTATATTATTTTATATATATATATTACTTTTATAATTTATTTTCTTCAATATATTTTTTTTTAAATATTAGATCAATTCCAGTATTCATTGATCGTCAATACGATTGCCACGACTGTCGCCGAAACTAATTATTTCGCGTGTCTGTAGTCAGATATCCGGAATAAAAAATTGCGGATAATAAATTCGCGTATAACGACTGTGTTTTATCTGTAATTAATTTTCGTAGCGACTGATTTTGCATCAGTTGATTTTGCCTTTTGTTTTCCCAAGATACTATATACACTAATCACGGTAACTCGAACATCCAAATAATTTTTTTCTCACAATGATCGGATATTTACTGCTATATTACTAATATCTGCAGACATGCAAAACCGAAGCCGCTCACCGAAAAATATACGTTATGTATCTTAACAGTATAGCTTAAATCATTAATATCCTACAACAGAGACATTTAAGTACGATGATATAGTAAAAAAAGATGATATAGTGTAAACGCTTATACGTTACACCGTGCACATTGATAGATCAAAATTCGTCGGTGCGTGCCAGATATATCATGAAACAATATCATCTTGTCGTTTCTATCGCTTTAATAGCTATAAGCTGTATAAATATCTACGGTTAAATGTCTCTGTTACAAGATATTAACACATTGCGGTCCATCGACAGCATTTAGCCATCAGGCTTATCGATACGGTTATACAGTACGATACAATCCGCTGATAACTCAGACTCGACGCAATCAATCCATCTTTACGATTGATATCGTTACAATGAATTTGTTAAAATATAAACATTGGATCTATTGTAACTGAGAGATATACTTGTATTATCATATTACAAGTATTTATAATATTATAGTATTATTTATAACATATTATAATATTATATAATCTGATGTATACCTTAATAACTTTAACAATTATTTTCTTATTGACAATTATATGCGTCGAGAGAAGCATGGCACGTATTATAGGTACGACTTATTCGTACAATTATACGTGATGACTTAGTACAGGCCGCGGATCGCAATGTGTTAATAAACCGAAAGCGAGGAGCGAGCTCGCGATAAACTCTACCGCTCCTCGTGATGTCCAGTCCAATGCTATCAATGTTCGAGTACCCGGTTACCTGAGTCTTTCGAATATCTCTCGGCTACTTGAGTATCTGCGATATGTATATATTGCAAAAAATAAAAGATAAAATAAGTTGACACAAAATTAGCTGTTACAAAAATCAATAGCAGATGGACATTATTCACGATATTAGGTTCCTGGTATAGAAACCACTCTCGGCTTACATTGACAGCATTAGTCTAGTCTTTACACGATTATCGGCGCTGTACAATACAATGTATAAGTACAATACTCGTAGAACAGTTGGTCGATAGTTCGCGCATTTCTAACGCTCGGTCAGAGACACTTTCCGGGGTTCTGGGAACACCAGTGTGGCCACATGGATTCTGTCTTGATGCCTCTGCTAGTTAGAACTTCGATGTGCGCAGCTAGTCTGGTGTAAACGTTCTCGTCCGTGGAGTAACTCGTCATCGGTAGGTCGCTCCTGAAAAATAAGATGTGAATATTGGAAAATTACCTCGTTATATTTCGTTATATTACCTATTATATTACTATATATAGTTTTTCATTACACTTGGATTCGTTAACCATTTAGAGATTTTTCTCCACGAAAATAAGAGACTTCTGGCGAGATCTTACTCTCAACGAAATTATATTCTCTGGTTAATCTCACGAATAAGCTTTACTTTCTCAATTTTAACAAGGTTAATTTGTTGGTAGAAAATTGTTAATTACAAATTATATATTTTTATTGACATTTTCACTAAGAGAATATCTTTTACAAATTAATCAAAGAAAAATATATACACACACATACATATATGTGTGTGTGTGTTCCGTAATGTGATCAATTATATTATTTATTGTATACTATACCACAGTCGTTCGGCGAACGCTGATGCTCTAGGCCATAGTCGAGGTCCCAAAGACGACTGTCCAGTTTGTTCGTTCCAGATAGCCGCTTCGCCGCCGAGAACCAAGGACACTTGTTCCTGGGGGTACTCCCTCCACGGACGGTGATTATAAACGGTCTGCCAAGTGCGATATTCACCGCACGCGGCCTCGCCACTCTCTCGCCACCTGCCAAAGCCGCAGTCTAAATACCACGCATCCACATGTGACAGTATCACGCGAAACCCGTCCTCCAACAGGTCTGACGTTTCAGGCCAATTGCTGGCACCCCACGATTGAATCACATGGATCTTCGGGTCGAAGTATGTGGTGATGTACGGCCGTTTCGTCAACGGTGAGCTCCACAGAATCACCACTTTCGGCACTCGATCATGATTTGCTTTAATAACACGTTGCAACATTTTCTTCTCAAACTCGGCCCACAGTTCGTGATAGTCTGTCATGTTCTGTGCTTGCATGGCTAAGGTGATATTGCCATACTGCGCCCAGCAATCAAGATTTACTTCATCGCCACCGAGGTGCACTACGTCGCGCACTTCAGTCAAGTCTAACAACTCTCGATAGAGACCCTCGAGTATTCGATACGAGTGTTCATTTATGGGATTCAATTGGCCGCAGTTTGGCTCACCACAGTATGATGCCCACGGCTGCTGGTCCACACATAACGCCAGCTCGCCAAAACCATGCTCCATACCTAAAATTTTACGTCATTTAAGTATGTTAATTTCACAGAGTCAACAAAGATTAATATAATAAAATTGGAGATTATATAAACAAGGCAATTTTAACATAATTTCAACCCTTCGCTATTGACTCGAATGACTTACAGTGGTAAAACCTGTCCTATATTTAGACAAGAATTAGAGGAATTTATATTCTATCGAATTTACCCCATTGCCATCCGGCACCGGCGTGGGCCGGAGAATCAATCTCAACGATGATTCGTACGCCGCGTATCCTCGCATAATCCGTGAGGTCCTTCACGTCGTCGGGCGTGTAAATTCTGTCCTCGCTGTAAGCACCCCACCTTGCCATTTCCGGGTATTGTGCCGAATCAAACGGAAAGCTCTGCGAGTCGGTGAGGTGCCAATGTAAGGTATTGAGTTTTGTAGCCGCCATGCCGTCGATCACTCTCTTCAGTTCTTCGACCGGAAAGAACTGTCTACCGGTGTCGACGAGAAGACCACGATAAGGAAACGCGGGTTTATCCTCGATAGAGGCTCGTGTAAGAACACGAAGAGCACCTTGCTTGGCGGCGGCCTCGTCCCACCAGATCAGCTGACTGAGAGTTTCGAGTCCGTGACGCAAGCCAAAGTAGCTTTTTCCCCAGATCTTGGCCATGAGGATCTTTCCCTTGGGCATGAGTTCCAATTTGTAGGACTCGTCGGTATCCAGAGTCAAAGTAGCGCCTCTCGCGTCCTCAGCGCTCAGGTATATGATGAAAGAGTCGACACCGGATCGGCTTTTAGCGTTAAGCACCTTCACCAGACTTCTAATGTTCCCTGCAACGAAAGGAGTGTTTCGGAACGAGCATGTATCAATATGAATATGTAGATATTTTAAAAAATTTAAATAAAAATCTGTTGGCTACTGTGAATTATACATGTGAGACGTTGATCGGTATTATTATCACTTGAGAATAATCTATGATATAGAAAAAAATATCTTTACTTACGTGTTTTTTATTATTATATCTATGCTTACGTGTTTTTTTATTATTATTCCTTTTGGAGTAAAATCTACTGTGTGTAAAATGTAAAACGCAATTGTAATACGTAGTAAATTGACGTGGAAACTTCCTTTCAGCCCATCTTTAATACTCACCGATGAAGACATCCTGCGCGTGTTCCAACAGATCCTTCGTCTCTTTATCGTTCGTATCAAAGACGAACTCGATTTGTTGAAGATGCAGGATGACACTTTCGTCGCCCAATACGACGTTTTTAGTTGGTCTAGGCCACAATAGGCGAGTGTTACCTCCGCAATGCGCAGTGCAGGTGGCCAGAGATGTTCTTGAGGATCTCACTGCTCGCTTCTCGCATCGATTCGCCACGCACGCCCAGGACCATGGACTTTGAAATGTCCTGCAATTTAAGAATAATCGTCAATAAGTTAATCAAACACAATTTGACACAAATACAGATCGATACGTAGATGTATGTATTTTCGGAATTGAGTACGTGAAATTCACGCGATCCGTCATCCGTAAATTTTAATCACTTGTAAAAGCTATTGTGATAGTTTTGTATTGATATTTTTGACTGTAATAAAACTATAATATGCTAGTAAAAGGAACAAATATCTCATGTGTGAAGCGTGTTAGATACTTACCGACGTGATGCGATCGGTTGGAGCGATGCGAGCGGAGGAGCGTGCGCGTACATGGCAATCAACAGGACTCCGGTCATCAGGACGAGGAAGAGGAGGATCCTCCTCATCCGCCCGCTCGGCATGCTACCCATCATCTTGGCGAGTCTGTGAATAAACAAGAGAAAGCCGTTAATACACGATGGAAATTGCAGATCGGTGAAACGGATCATGATTCATCGACAAGTGAACATATTGTTTCTGCGACGACAAGAATATCTTTTTTAGATCGTTTCTATTTTCTTATCGCTTTCGCCTTCCGTATTTCATAAAATCGGCGATCAAGACGCGCGGGGATGGCAGGAAAGGAGGAAGGAGTGTGGTCACGGATGTGGTTTGATATTTATCACGATGGGGTAACGTGAGATGTGAGATAGGAATATATACGTGTCTAAGGACCACCTGTCGGATTATAGACGGAAATAAACGCCGGACGCCTAGGCAAGAGATCTAAGCTTAGCCAGTTCGGCTCTCGAAATGTTCCGCAGTCTAGACTGCGGTGGCCGGAATTAGTTGCACTCTCTCGAGACGATTCTTGAACGTCGCGACCATCGTACTCCCTTCTTGTTGCCCTGGCACCTATCTACCGCGGCGACAAGGGTCGCTGGATACTCGCGACCGAGGAGAATACTCTTTATCCGACATCGCTGAATTGTTGAAATACAAGTAACGAGTAATTTTCAAGTTTCCGCTTTCTTGCCAATTTTCCGGAACACCTGTGTTAAATTATCCGTTTCCAATATTGCTTACACACACACACACACACACACACACACACACACACGCGCGCGCACACACACATGTCTTACTACAAATAAAACAAACGAACAAATAAAATATTGAGTGGTGAGGAGAAAATAGCAGGTACATGACGTTGGAAAATTATTTCGAAAGAGCAATCGATTTCAAGCATCATCTCCCGGGTGGTTTACCAGTCTCCTGAGGGTTAATCACGTCAATCTTTTCCTCTAGTGTGAACTCGTGAAAAGCGAAAAATCTAATCTTAAAAATATATGAAAATGTTCATTTTCGCGAGTTTATATCGCAAGAAAAGGTTCATAATCATCTCCAAAATGACTCACTTTTCATGATTTCATAATAGGGAAAAAATTATATAATTAATAAGTAAGATCGAGTTTATGTGAGAAGATTCATGACTGATGCCCTTATTTTTTCCACGTGTGATTTTTTCAATGTATGTCTGCAGGAGAAGACGATCTGGTAAATCTAGAAATCACTACACAGGTGCAACGCGATTTTCGGAACGCTCTTCTAGATCCAACATCCGTGTTCTGATTACCGTGTTGCCAGACAGTATTTGGCATTTGGCACCTTGGATTTTCCTAGCTCCGCGAATAGGCGCATTGGGTCTCGATTCCGCGGTCCGACCTGAAAATCGCATACATTCGCCTCGCATGCTAATTTATCCCAACGTAATCGCGCGCGAGAGCGATCGCGTCGGCTGTAAGGTAAAACGGGCCATCGACGGCCGGCGGCGTTTTCGTGCACCGCTATTCTTCATTTCTACGTGTATACACGATATGTTTTGCATTTAGGCAGCTTCTAATGACACTCGTGCACGAAGCAAGCTAAGGCGGCCGGGCGAAATGGCACAGTGCATGACCCGAAAAAATCGATCATGCTCCGACCGCAAACTACCACACTATGTCAAGCGGAATCCTGAATCAAGAAATTAGTTTAGAAGAATAACTCGCATGCGCTAGAACCGACTACAGTGTCCCTAATATCCATACTTAGGAAAATACATACTGCACTCAAGTAAGTGTTACTTGTTTCAAGTATTTCATAAGTTTATATATTCGCGAATCTATCATAAGTTCATCACAATCACATTTATTCAAAGTTCATTCTGAACTCTAGTAAGTTTATCATTTCCATCAAGAATATTAAATTAAAGCAAGAATTCGGTTTACTTATTACATTGAATCAAACCAATTTTTTCTTCAATAAAGTTTTATAATGTACTTGTGAAGAAAATAAATTCTTCTTTAGAATATATGATAATAAAAATATTTCTACAATTTGACATATATTTTAAGATTATTATATTAGTAAATATTAGGCTAGTAGATCAAAATATTAGATTAGGTAAATATTAGATTAGAAAAATTAGATAAAAATAAGAGAAAAGGATAGATATGTGGATATAATTGTATACCAAATCCCTTTCTTGGCTATGTAAGCTTAAAAAGGCTGATATTGTAAGCTGATACTGAATTATTACTTAAAGAGAGGGAAACAAACTGAATTCTTAATAGCAAATTGATATTTTTCTGTGTGTACTTCAAAAATTTGCCATATAAAAATCTGCGTTATATAAAATTAGTTTATCATAAATAATTCGTAGACGTATCGCAGATATCAAGTGTAACAAACGCGATGTACGAATGTGTATGAATTTATTATCAAATGTACGGGATGACAAGTATATGATGAATCTCTGATAAAAAAAGGTCGTATCTTTATTTCACGAACTATCGATCAAAATTTTAACAAAAGTGGTGTCGATAGAAATCCACGATTGTCCGGAAATCGCGATGATTATGGTCGCTTTAAGTACAGATTTCAAAATCTGTGAAAAGATCACCATTTCTATGGTGCTAATCAATTATGGCGTTAATTAACGAGACTCGTAATTAGGAATTAGAATACGGAGAAAAGACTTTTTACATCTCTATTCCCACATTTTAAAGCAGTTCGAATCCTCTATATGTGATCTCGATGACGCGGCCACAGAAGGCGTGACTTCTGGATTGACGATAACACCTGTTGATAGCTTCGAATACCTAAAAAAAACATTGTTAGCGAATGGAGAGGACGACAGGCAGGAAGTAATTTGCATATTTCAGCTATCGCGCAAGATATCGCAACATTTCACTATTGTTATTATCGCACTAAATTATAGCGGCTGTTTCAATAATAATTGTAAGTTTCAGACGATGACACTTCGTGTCGTGAACATCGCACGGGATAGGAGATCAAAGTGCTATTATAAAAGCGAGGCTTTTTCAACTAGATGAATAATACAAGATAGAATATAATACGATTACGCGCGCGCGCGTTATATGCTAACAGTGTTTCATTACGAAATTAATTCAATTAAGCGGTCACCTTCATCAGTTTAACGAGAATCTCGTGTCAACGATAGCCTCAATAACAAGTCGCTCCAGAGAAAACGCGCGCTATTCTCGGCTCGCACTTATTCGTAGACCCAATAATGGGCCGAATTCTGCAGAACTGACATAAAGCACTAATCTCGTAAGTAAAAAGAGCGTTAAGTCTCATTAAGAATCATTACCCAATATCGCGATTCTTTTTGATCGTTCCGCCGATTGGCTTCATTTTGCCTCCTCTTACTTTCTAGCGTCAACCTTCGGGTCTTCGACTTTTATCTTCCAGTGTTGATCGTATTCGCCATGGTTACGGCGAAGACGACACCATTGAGTCGCCTCAACGTTTATCAGACTTTACGAGGGAATTTTCCGCGGCGTAATCCCACGATGATTGACTTCGGTCGAGCCGATTGACTAGGTGAATCACGAGTGACCAGGCGAAGCGAGGCGAGGCGCGGCGCGTTCGATACAAAATGGTAAAGACGCGAC
This sequence comes from Odontomachus brunneus, assembly GCF_010583005.1. Lineage (NCBI taxonomy): Eukaryota > Metazoa > Arthropoda > Insecta > Hymenoptera > Formicidae > Odontomachus > Odontomachus brunneus. The sequence goes on along the minus strand of NW_022639508.1, from coordinate 739,794 downwards.
GTGGTTTCGCGTGGTCAAGCCTTAGCACAACCCACCCACACTCGACGAAGAAGGCATCCACGTCGTACATAATATCACGGCCATACATACGGCGTACACTTATGCTTTCGATGCGTCTTTTAGTCGATATGCGCAGTGTATCTAGCAGCACGCTCGGCTTTCCGAGCTCGTCAGGCTCGTCGTCGTGACCGGGAAGTTTATTAGCACGACGGTTTTCGGAATTTCTAGAGCTTCGTTCCGTTCGACTGAGGCAGACCGGTTTCGTTCGTTCGGTGAAACCTCGAGCGTGCAGTGAAGGAACGTCCGCGATAACGCACCGCCACGAGAGAAGACATAAGAGTAAGAAGAGTACACTTGTCTGTCTGTGTCACGGTTCTCTCCGGGGATTTGCGCGTTTCGGAAAGAAAACTGTAGCGACCAATTACCTATGCACGGGCTGCAGTTGGGCACGTGCGCAGAGCCGTTTCGCGTTCGCGACGAAACGAGAGCGCCATTCTCGACCAAGTCTAATTACCATAAAATCGCGCGAATTAACAGAACTCCTTAAGACGAGAAGACAATTCCGAGAGCTCCAACCTCTCGCGCAAAACCGATAGTTGCGACTGCGACGACAGCTTCGCTGCTCTCAATCTCCTTCCGGACAGAATCTCTTTTTCGCAGGACTTGTAAAAAAATATACGTATATTGCATCGAATCGCACGAGAAGAAGAATTTTGCAATTGATTTCTTTCTATCGCGGATCCGCTATTCGGATGCTAATCTCTTCACATCCAACCGCATCGTTGGATTGTTTCTAATGTTATATTAATTAAAGCACTAATTAAGAAGCACTTATGTCGCGAGTATTTTTCGCATTTTGTTCATTATTTTATCTTTGTCTTATTTATTTTTATTATCGCTACTCACGATGTTTCGCCACGTTACTTGTCAAGTTGAGTAATTCAGGATTGATAGATGAATAAAAGAAAAAATCAAAGCAAAATTTCTCGAATGAAATTGAACGAGGTCCGAGAATTAATCTTCAGACCTAGCTGAAATAATTACGCAATTAAGTAAAAATATCACGGCACCGAGAACAGTATCCGTCGTCCGGCGAGAGGATCAATTAATTTTAATGAACCCTCCCCATCTCCCCTGTCGCTCTTAGATATTATTATCTTGACTGTAGTACAAATGAGACGAATTCAGTCGACGTGAAGTTAAAACGCCGACGTTAGTACGCAATACTGGCGTGCTCTAGATATTTTAGCCGAATCGATCCCGGTAGGTGTACAGCGTGCCGTGAAAGTATGCGATAGGCCGTAAGCAGCGGCCGACGCGCCACGACGCCGACGTCGCGAGCACGCGAGATGAACGCGAACTAGTCGAATAATTGCGCGACAGCGCGGATATCGCGGAGCGGACAGGGCGATTTCGGAGTCGAAAACGCGACACGACCGCGATCGAGAAAAGGAACTTCCGCCGCTCCGGGAACGTTTGCGCGATGTCGTCGCGGCGCGGCAGTGATTCACTTCACTGAGTAATCTCGGCCTTCGGAAAAGTTGCAATCGTACAGACCGGGGGCTTACATACCGTTGCGCGACTCTAGTTCAGTTAATGTTAAACGTCGCTGGGTCATGATCAAGGAGAAGCCGTCCGTAAGATATGATACTCAATTTAGAACGGGACTCCGCCGCTTCGTCACGGTTGTTACTGTCATCGGTGCGTTACCGTTCCGGTAAGGGAAAATACCGGGACACGCGAAGCGGGAACGAGACGCGAACTCCCTCGCGAATTACGCGCGTCAATCGACCCGGTGAGATTTTCGCGAGTGTTGTTGCGCCCCGCGAATTCTTACGGCTTCGAATCGCGCTGACGACCGATCGACGCCTCGCTCGAGTTACGCGCAGTTGAGAAAAATCCGATTTCAGCTGACGTATGATAGGAACCTCTCCTGCGGGGCTCGTGACGTGCAACGGTAACGAGTGTCGTGTCGCAGCTGTGTCGGAACGTGATTCCGTTAAAAACTCTTCTCCGGTGTCGTTCGAAACGGTCGCGTCATTAAGCAGCACGGAAGAGACGACTGTCCCGGGTTTACGACGGTGAAAAAAAGAGGGAAAATAGCCGCAGGAACTTTGCGGGCCAGGTGAGAAACTGCGCGAACGGAAATCGCGAATTTCGCCACATAGTTGCGCTCTGAGATATTCGAATTGCGAGTTATTTCGACATCGAGACGCGAAGTCAATTCGCGAGATGCACCTTGCCGTATCTCGCGAATGTAACAAGAATGCAGACGCGAGGAATGCAAGCGCGACTCAAGCCGAAGAGAAGTGGATCATGGAGGCGCGCGGATGCGTTACGAACGCGCCACGATTAATACGAGTTCGCGGCGTTTATGTCTCGATGTTCCTCGACAAACTCTCGGTAACCTTAGTATTTCACACTCGCTCGCCGCGAGATTGACGACGATGTGCGACGTAAATTGACGGTGCGCAATCTTATGCGCGATCTTTACGTAATACGTGATTTCCGAACGTTATTTATCGTCGCTTCCGCAGTTTAATAACACTCACGCACCGCGACACGGCTGCATCTAGAAGAGGATTTATATTGACTCGAGTGGAAGAGTGCAATCAAGTGCAGATCGATTTCAGGGAATTGAGAGGAAATTATTCGTGTTTTTTGGCGGACTATACGTTCGATCACGTTCGATCGTGTCGAGACATTTCGGCGACCTCGAATCATTTCTGAACGCTATATTGCCCCGAAAATATCCACTTTATCGGCAGATACACACACAATACACTACACACTACTAGCACATAATGTAACTATGCCGTGAGAACATCTATGCCGCCCAACTCGAGTATAGTCGATGTGAGTCAAGGTCGTCGATTAGGAAGCGTCGTAACGTATTGCATGAAAATTTGAGGCGGAAAGTAAAGAAGAATCGGTCGAATTGCATTAGCTTTAAATGGCTCTTGTAATTACGTAGGATCCCCGAGTTATCCACCGTTGAATTATTCAATCGCCGTCGCAGATAAGAATAGCGGTCGCTTGAGTTTGAGAGTAATGTTCGTGGGTGGTTGAAAATGACAAATTCGGTTTGCAAGCCTTGAGGAGACGCATCTACGGAGATGCGCGCGAATCTTGTTTATCGGAATAATTTCAAACGGATTGCTATCTCACCGTTACTTTAATTTCAAACAGGCTGTTATTTGCCGGAAACTCAATTACAACGATATCGCGAGTATCGAACATAAAAATACAAAAATCACGCGAAGATCAAATATTCACTGAAGTGGAACGCCTACTCATGGCGGACCCGTGAATTAAAAACGTTAATTCCGGAAAACGTATAGCGTGTGTGAGAGCAGTGATACGGAAATACGTAACATGTTTTCACGTCGGTGCGCTAACGGCACGTTGAAATGAAAAATGCTGACACGGTTGTATGTAGGAGACCTATATAGAGTTAATAACGGCTGGAGTATCGCGTGGCGCCGTTACCTCCTGAGATAATCAAGCGGGGTGTGTATGGGTACACGGGTGGTCGATTAGCTTCTAAAACGTGCGACTGGTCATTTCTAGATCTGAATAGGGCAGAAGATTGACCGTCGTAATGGTTGATTAGGTCGCTTATGGACAATGCTCGGCCATTATCAGTCGTGATGCCAGTCATTGAATGTTCTCTTTTTTACGTGATATCGATCAGTCAAAGGCTTCCCCCCAGGCCGTTCAAAATCACCGTCCTCGCGCTCAAAAGAATCGTCTTAGAGTTATAGCGGAAATTGTCTAGATATGAGAAATTAGTTTAGAGATGGACTTAGTAGTTAGAGATGGATAAATGACTAGCAAGCACTATCGCATACATCTTGTATTTAGACAATAGGTGACAGAGGAAAATAGGTGACGGAGGCAGAATTTATATCTGAACTATTTGCAAAATTTAACAAGAAAGTCTCTCTGTAGTACTCATCCAGATTAATGCACGATTAATAATCAGTAACGGGACCTAGATTTGCCTGCAGATATTGCTAGAATGTTACTGCTATAAATTTCACGTATCACAGGTAATTTTCTAACAGAAATCAGCGATAAATTTTAACAGTGACATTTAGAATTCTATATAAACTAACGAAACATTTTTGAGTGTAAGAGATTGGATCTCGATACTTTCATTAATAATTCATAATTGTTAGAACAACCAGTGAATTGCTTATTCAGATTTTGGCGTTCTTTTAAGTTCCAGCGCGAATACTTTCTTCGAAGAAGGTTGGCTAATGAACTGCGCGCATTAATTAAATCGCTAAAGTATGAGGCGTTGTCGTGTAATACCGGGCGCCGTTATCGTATACTCGACGTTTATTGTGCGTCGCGCAGCTAATATAAATCGCCTTGTAAGCTATGTTCGTTCATACAAGTTTGCATGGTGAACTTACCCGCAATTCAGCCGGTCTCGCGAACTTCCTCACCTAACATCCTTCATTTGCGCGAATCTGCAACAGGCGACATACATTCACTCAATTGTAAACAGTATCAAATGGCGAAGTTTCGAATAAATGGCAATCTCGTTGCTCAGATATGACGCGGCGTCATCGATCTGAGAGGGATATATATAGCGTGTAGGGGTTAGACACTCGACCAACAATCGTTTAAAACTCAGCACGAGCCGGCAAAATGAAACTTCACGATTATGTCGTTTTATCCGCGTACCACGACGGCCACGAAGGCGCAAGTTTAACGGTTTAACGTTATCGATCACGGTCTGTCACATGAAACGACGCGCGATGTCATCATCGTGCAGCGGTACGTGGCTCGCGCTCATTATCGACTGATCGGCTGAAACGAATTATCGTCGAAATGAATTGGCCGCTTCCCCGCCGAACCGATCATCCGTAATCAGCGATGGCTGATGGATAACGTAAGCGACGTCTAGCGATCGAAATTGTTCGCCGAGCGAGTGAGCATCGCGCAACGTCTCATTTAAAGAGTTTATTTATTTCACGTCAAAAAAATGCTCAAAATTATACAAAGATTTAACGTAACATCGCAGTAAATACATTCGTAGTTAAAATTTCGTGCAATTTGTCTGCACCGTTCACGAGAAATTTAATATTGGATATCGCAATTTTTTGCACGTATAGAAGCGATATAGATTGACTATTATTTCAGTGTAATTTTGTAAAAAGTAATATCATCCAAATAGGAAACTTATCGTTATAAATGTTATATGTTAGAAGATGCGGCATAAAAGAAAGAATAGTATTTAGTGCGTTTTTATGGAATGGTCGATTGTAGACCAGGAAAACAGCTGTTTTATGTTCTGAATAGCATTGTACTGAGTGAAGTATGTCAAAACGGTATTATAGAATTAGTTTTAAATTAACACTTATGGTTTAGATAGTGAAATAAAAACATGTTTTTATTCGACAAATAGTGAATTTATAAGTAGCTGCTTTGATACGTTATTGAAAATACATCCCCTTTTAGCCTAGCCGGCCTTAAAATACATATCTGATGAATAAACCTCTCAAGAAATATCGATCGGCCACTTTTGGCCGTTTTTATTTTTAAATTAATATCCTATTTTTCGTGCAAAAGATAGAATTGAACTGAATGTTCCATCGAAATAAAGGAGAGAAAAATCCGAAAATCTGAAAAATTCTGTTTTTTACACGAGAAACATGATATTAATTTAAAAAATAAAAACGAGTCGAGTATGACCGCTTGATGTTCTAGCGTTGCTGATGAATACTCATGAATTTTCGTATGCTGTAATTAATGCATTTCAATTCCTTGCCCGTGCTAATTCCTTCTCCATTTCCGCCTTTCAAACCATGGCCGCTTCGTTCATAATTTCTCAGTTAGATCAAACTAAATTAAACACTTTTTGTTTTTTTTTTTTTCTTACATTACACAGCGCGTACTTATTATTAGATCGTGCTCGTGGCTAGGCAATTGCAGCAGCACTCATTATTATTGTCGCTGCGGCTTTTGCGTGCATGATTTCTAGTCTTGATTCTCTAATACGCGCACCCGCGTTCTCGTTATCGCGATTCCACAACACTCCCGGCACTTCTGTACTCGCTCGCGCTCGTGGTCGAGAAGGAACAACGCTTGACGATTAAAGGAACGTTCGATAAGGAAGCTCAAAAACATGAAACGAAGCGATAAGCAGATGTGATTTCGTGCATCTCGCGATACGAGTCCACGTGTTCCATCCGGTTATGATTCTCTCGTCTTCTATTATTCAGAGGATTTCCTCTTTTCACCGTCTTCTTGGGGTATCAATTTCCTGTCTATTCCGTCACCTATTTCTATCTATTTTCGAAAACCGTGATTACTCTAATAATACAAATATTACGGCAACCGCGGACAAGTGTGGATAAGCGAAAAAAAATTTGCCCGTGGGACTTCATTTCATCCCGTACTTGCAACCGCATCCGGTAGTAACTTCATTAATGCGTTCGTAGCGGAAATGCGAACACCACCAGGAACGAAGCAGCCAGGTGAATGCGAAGAAAAAAGGAAAGAGAAGAGAAAAAAGAAAGGAACTCGTCGCGAAGCAAGGCAAAGTGGAATAGAGCCGGCGCGGCTGCAAGTTTTCCAGCCATTCGTAGTATATATACCAACCGCTCCCCCCCTTTCTCTTTCTCACTCAAATATGTAAAAATACGTAAAGTTCGTGGACGTGCTGCACCGCGCTGCGCGGTCCCAGGGTAGAAAGACGACCAACGCATTTGCCGACCTTACGATGGTGTTTTACGGCAGGAGCTGGCGAGTTTTAAACAACGCGTTACGGCTTTGGCGAATCGACGCGAATTGTGCGCGCGCGCGCCTCCGGAATTTGCACAGCCACCTTCTTTCCCGCAGTTACTTCTCACTTATATACATTTTACAGAGAGAACCGGCTCAAACAATGGCAACGATGTTGCAGGTCTGAGGTTCTTGAGACTTTCGACTGCGAGGAACGCGAAATCGATCGAGCGAGAAACGAGCTTTTCCGAACGAGCTTTCCCGAGGCGTCTCATGAAACAGAAATAGACTCTTCGAGACAGTATCATCGATATCTGAAAGTCCAAAGTTTGGACAATTGGATTGTTTCGATCTTTAAACCTTCCTATTCGAGGATTTTCGCATTAGGATGCGGCGTTATCGTCGATCTCGGTGATACCCGTCCGAATATCGTTTAAACAATCAAGAGAGAAACTACCATCATTACCATCTGCGAGGGAGGCAATTCGGAACAGAAGGATAGCGAGAGGCGGGTGATAAAACAATTATCTCCACGACGACGATAACGACGTTCGCGTGTTTCGTCGATTCGTTATTTGCGTGAATATCGCGGGCGACAGTCAATGATCGAGATGGAAAAGGATTTGAAATCGGAAGGGTTGAGAGACGGCACGACGATGTCGAAAAGAATATTGAAGACCACTATGAACGCTATTGCGCACAATAACAGTAACGTCTTCAGGACTGCGAGTACCGAACCGCCCGTACCTCCGCCGTCCAACAACAGCAACTACGACACGGGCGCGGACAAGTGGTTGGGTTTATTTTCTATTTGGTGAGTAGCAGGCACGAGCCAAACGTGTGCACATTTAATCACGCGGAGGAAGCACGAAAAAGCACGAGGAAGTACGAGGAAGAGATGCCGCTCTCATCGTCGGTCGCGAACGCGAGCTTCCCGAGGAATTTCATCCGTTCCGCTCTGAGCTAGGTCCTTCGTTGTCTCTTCAACCCCTTTGAAACGAGAATCCATCGGATCCGGTGTAAAGTTCGATAACAGTTCAATGCACCGAAACTGGCAGATAAAACTCAACGTTCGATACGCTTCGACAACTGCGAAAAAGAGTAAGGTACCAGTGTCTGGACAGTAATAAGCCTGGTAACTCTGGATATTCCTTTTTATTAAATAGGAATATTTAATTCAATGTAAAATAACGTATATATTTAATGTGTATATATTCTATACAGGAGAAATGTTTAATATTTCTAACTATAATCATATAGAAAAATAATTACTATAAATTATCGTCAAGAAAACCAACTTTTTTTATTAAATTCTACTATAATATTAATAATCTTATATGTGTACTAATATTACAACTTTTGTGTTAGGACAACCAAAAAATATAATTGAGACTAAAAATAAATGTAATTTTAATTAGATAAAGTATTTTTCACTCTCAGTGTATATTGAAAGTTTAAATATTCGAATTTAAAGACCAAAACAATAAGAATGTCCAGAGTAACGTATTAGTGTTATTAGTGTCCTAGGTATTGGCACTTTTACTTCATACGTGTTGCTCGATCTCAAAAATTTACTTGTGTGAACTTGGCACACCATATTTAAAAATGTGACATTTTTTTTAGAGTTCTGATACTCTCTTGAAAAGTTCTAGAGCTCTTTGCAACAATTTTCAATAGTTCCGGTCATTAAATACAAAAAAA
>NW_022639508.1:726645-726811 GCF_010583005.1 Odontomachus brunneus | reverse complement strand
CCGGTTTGTTTTACAATAGTTCTAGAGTTCTATAACATATATAACAATAGTTTTAAAGAAACAGTTGATTTTACTGATTAAGTGCGCTTCGAGAACTTAGCCCATCTTTTTTTAAATGTCTATTTTTTTGTATTTAATGAATGGAACTATTGAAAATTGTTGCAGA
>NW_022639508.1:725428-726545 GCF_010583005.1 Odontomachus brunneus | reverse complement strand
CTCTAGAACTTTTCAAGAGAGTATCAGAACTGCAAAAAAAATGTCACATATTTAAATATGGTGTGCCAAGTTTTGTGTGAACTTGGCACACCATATTAAAAAATGTGACATTTTTTTTGCAGTTCTCATACTCTCTTGAAAAGTTCTAGAGCGCTTTGCAACAATTTTCAATAGTTCCGGTCATTAAATACAAAAAAATAGACTTTTAAAAAAAGATGCGCTAAGTTCTCGCAGCGCACCTAATCAAAAAAACTATTTAAATTAACTATTTCTTTAGAGTTCCGGTTTGTTTTACAATAGTTCTAGAGTTCTATAACATATATAACAATAGTTCTAAAGAAATAGTTAATTTAAATAGTTTTTTTGATTAGGTGCGCTGCGAGAACTCAGCGCACCTTTTTTTGAAAGTCTTTTTTTTTGTATTTAATGACCGGAACTATTGAAAATTGTTGCAGAGAGCTCTAGAACTTTTCAAGAGGGTATCAGAACTGCAAAAAAATGGCACATTTTAAATATGGTGTGCCAAGTTTTGTGTGAACTTGGCACACCATATTAAAAAATGTGACATTTTTTTTAGAGGTCCGAGGTACATTTACTCGATCTCGGACATTATATAATTTTTTATAAATAATTTATTACTGCAATCGCGCAGAACTCTTTATATTTTCATTCCCTGATTACAAATGAACGTTGAAAATATTTTTAAACCGACAGAACTCTCAAAGCGCAGGTAGCGCACCCCACCTGCTCGTAGATGTACGCGACTTCGAATACTATACAATTTTTTATAAATAAATTATTACTGCTGTCGCACAGAACTGTTTGGGTATTCGTTTTCTGATCATAAGTGAACGTTAAAAATATTTTTAAACCAATGGAGCTCTCAAACTGCGGCTAGCGCACCCCAGCTGCTGGTACATTTACGCGACCTCGGACACTATATAATTTTTTATAAATAATTTATTACCGTAATCGCGCAGAACTTTTTATATTTTCATTCCCTGATTACAAGTAAACGTTGAAAATATTTTTAAACCGACAGAACTAGCAAAGCGCAGGTAGCGCACCCCACCTGCTCGTAAATATACGCGACCTCGAATACTATATGATTTTTTAT
>NW_022639508.1:712268-725418 GCF_010583005.1 Odontomachus brunneus | reverse complement strand
TAATCGCGCAGAACTTTTTATATTTTCATTCCCTGATTACAAGTAAACGTTGAAAATATTTTTAAACCGACAGAACTAGCAAAGCGCAGGTAGCGCACCCCACCTGCTCGTAAATATACGCGACCTCGAATACTATATGATTTTTTATAAATAAATTATTACTGCTGTCGCGCAGAACTCTTTGGACATTCGTTTTCAAATATTAGATGAACTATAAATATATGTTTGAGGCCAAAACGAACTATAAAATATAGTGAGATTATAGTTATTCCAACTATTTTTTTCTCTCAGTGTAATATCAGAATGAGCTGTTATATGGGAATGCCTTTTCGCTTGTATCTACACACATCGGAGAACTTCGTATAGTTCTACGAAAGCCAGTAATATTCTACGAAAGCAGGATAAAGTTAAAGACAGTTTGCAGATAGAATGGAGTGAAAAGCCGCGTTGTTAAATCCGCGTCGTTAAATCCGAGATAATGAATTTTTATCCGTGAACCCGGCTCGGAAATTCGAGATAACGATATTTGCGGCGGGAAAATATTAATCACTCGTTAATTGTAATCGTACACGTCAACGGAGTAACGTGTATATGCATCGGATATGCGCTATCAAAAACGAGGAGTGGCATCTGTTCTTTTTTAATTACTTATTATCGCGATAGCGGTGTCTTCTAATGGGCATTAAAAGCGCGATAAAAATCGAGAAGGATAATTGTTTTATTATTATTTAGCACGATAACGTATCCCGAATTAACACCTGTCGGAACGTAATAATACGGTAATCGTCATCGCTGCTTTCGACGTCGCATGAACAAGCTTTCACATTATAATATTACCAAGTTACCCCATTGATTCGACTAGCGCATGTTAAAAGTGTCTGTGTCAAAATTTTAGTCTTGTTTTCGGCCTTAATTTTCCAACATCTGTATATTCTGAAGAATTAGTGTATGTTTCGTACACGTGGAAACTGAAGTCCTACTTAGCACCTCTAAGTGGCAGAAAACGCACAAAATGCCACTTGTAAGTTTTGGAAAGAATCTCTCAGCAAAGTTAATACATTAAGTTAGAAAAGGTCGAAAGAGGCTGATATAAGTTTCAGAGTCTCAAAGTAGACGTTAAATACTAAGGTCGAATGTAGGATCAAAATTTCTGGGAACTTGCGTAGTGCTTTTACGCGTATGGACACAACTCCGCTCCCTCCGGGAAGAACGGTAGCGCACACTCGTTTTTTCTCCACCATCACCTGCCCTTTCGCACAGCAGCACGTGATTTTTGGAGCGCACCGGGCGCACTCTTCCACGACTGTCTGAACATTATCTATATTGGTTTGTTTTTAACATCACAATCAGCTTCGTGGTCATGTCGATCATATTCACCATATTCTGCTGCTACGTTTACAAGTATGTTTGCGGGTGTGGCAAAAGAAAAACGAGCGAACCCTCAACGCCCCAAAGGACATCCGAACCAAACAATAATATGATGGAGACTGTCATATTGGAGCCAACGGTAAGCTTTCCGCCTAAATAAGCTGTTCTTCGGTACGGTTCTTCGAATGTATTATCACGAAGCTCTCGTTATCAACAATGTTATCAAGAATGAAAAATTAACAGGGTGGAAAGCTCTTACTAGACACCGTTTCCTTTGTATCTCGATTAAACGGATCTCGCACAACTCGCGGCAAATTTTGTTTTTCCACTCCCGGCTACTGCGAAGAGAAGAAGCTTGACGCAACGGAGTGCGCGCGTGTATCGAATCGCGATTACCACCGACGTTTGCGATAATCGCGTTGTAATTGAGTGTCGTTTCTTTCTCCCCTTCGTCCACTGAGCTCGGGTGCATTTTCCGCAGCGAGTAGATCTTACCAAAATATCCTCTACTAGGTCTGGGATAACTTGTGTAATGTTACACAGAGCTCAAATCGGATCTCGCCTAATTCGCGCGTCGCCCTGCACAATCGTTTCTTCCCACCTTGTGCCCTCTCTCACGCGTACACGCACACGCGTGCCACCCACATCTCCGGTTACACGTGCAATTAAGGTAAAAATTCGCGTATCCCGTAACCAGGCTCGCGTGTCGCACGTAGCAAAAGCAGGACGCGGGAACAACGGGCTCCAATTGCACGACGCAATGCGACAATATGCACACATACTTCACGCCTATATCTGGATCGTTTTCGAGGACGTGCACAACGGAATTCGATCACGAGGGGGATAACGAGAGCGAGACAGGGATGAGAAACAGAATACAATATTATAGTCAGAAGACAATGATCGAAAATATCAAATAATAAAGAATACTAGTGATGCGATCATCCGTATGATCCTCTTTCCATTCCGATACGATTATATATTAATAAAATAAAATACAGGAAACGTAAATCGTGCGAACATCCGTTTTTGGTATACGACTCGATGAACGATACATTATTTATACGCGGGTCGGACTCGTATTCATTTCACGTTTCTCGTGTAACTTTCCAGCACGAGAAATACTTGAGTAATATCAGTCTTTGTCATTGAATAAGGTTTCTTCTTAATAAAATAATTCCCTTACAATTTTAATTATTATTCGCCCATCTCTCCGGAAATAAGTCCGCACGTCCTAATATGCAAGTCTGACTATCTCGTTTCAATTGCAGCAGTGCTCCGAGATATCATACAGCCGGCCGTCTCCTCATTTGTGTTTCATGGAGCCGCCACCAACCTACGAGAGTATCTTCGACCTGCAGACGGTACTCTCACCTCTCGATAAGAAAGATAGATCCGATAATTTCAACATTATCGCACCGCGCACGGGCAGCTATTCCGACGAGTTGGAGGCCAACTGGATCAACAAGCGAGAGTATATCCTGAGGGACGACCAAGAGTTGCCATCCTACGAGGCCGCTCTAAAATTAGACTCTAACGGCTACGTTTAAGGGATCCGCGCGAGGATACGCCGAGGAGGAGACTTCGATTCGCCCTCACGACTCCTCCGTGAAAATCGTCGAATCGCGAACACTCTCAGGGAAGAATACTGAGAGAAAAAAATGGTTGGAATAACTATCTCACTATATTTTATGGTTCATTTTGAGCTCAAACATATAGTTCATTTAAACATGAAGGTATAACAAAATGAACACAAATTTATAGTTACCATTTTATTACTCTATGTATATAGTAAAGGACACTTTGAGAATATAGTTACATGTACCTATATTTGCCAAATGTTCCAATTGTATTGACTATATAAAATAATTAATTTCTCTTACCATTCAATATTTGTTACCTTACTATATTTTTCAAATAATTATAACTCTTGGTAAAAGAACATGGGTTAGTTATACTATGCTTATATTGTAAATATTACAAACATTATGATGACATTTACTATAAAAATGATAACTATAATCTTAACTATAATCTTTTTACTATACTATTATAGTTCAAAATATCATACATTTTTCTCTCAGTGAATTTTCGGAAATAACATGTAGCGTTCCTTCCTTTTCTCCCAACATACGAACACTTTTTTAATGAGCAATAGTTATCGACTAGTGGGACTGTAATTGTTACTATTATTCTTTTGACTCACGGGATGATCATTCCTTTGTTACATAGAAAGTGTATCGAATACACGAAGTAGTACCGATGTAATTACCAAGTTATACATATGCACACTTATAAAATATATGTAGATTATATCTGTATATTAAAAAATCACAAGAGGAACGAAATATTAACCCCTTTACTGTGGAGTAAGTTTACAGACGTACTCTACTAGATGGACTCAAACTGTGGAGTACATCTATATACGTACGTGTGTGACAAAAAATTCAATAACAGTTAAATAAATTAACGGATCTGCACAACTTGGCACTAGGGAGTTTTAAGGATCGCTGAATACAAATTTGAGGTCAAAGTTTAAAAATTTTTGATGGTAGATTTTGAAGATCTTTTGGACCTTTTGGAAATTGATAATAGACAATTGCAGATACTAAGCACTTAACAATTTTATTATGATGCTATTTTATATCGTTTCGTTCAATTTAAAATAGCGAAATAATCGGAATAATAATATTTTTATCCCCGCATTTAGCTGGTGAATATTCTTAAAAATTTACGGCCTCAGAATGCACCACATAAAGGTTTGCGATGGAATTTTACATTTCTTATATTTTTATTTTTTATACTGTATATTTTTTATACTTTTAAAATTTTCAATTTTTTTTTAAGTTTTTTCAAATTTTTGAAACATGAATTTGAATGTAAACGTGAGTCTTCTAATTTTGATTTCAAATTGATATTTGAGAGTCTAAAAACCCTGCAATACCGAATATTACAAAAATCCACCAATTATTCGATATTTTGATCCATCATATTGCATCCGACACTTTTAGTTTTTTAATTTTGACTTCAAATTTGTCTTCAGTAAATTCCCTACTAAGCTTTAAAGAAATTTATTAAATTTTTTGGTATTTTTTGTCGCCATATTGGATCCGCCATTTTAAATTTTCTAATTTCGATGTCAGACTCAGCGATGTCAAAAACAGTTATATGGACAATTTTATGAAAATACGTCTGGTAGAAATGCCCTGCAAATTTTTGACCCACTTAGTGATTTTGCTCTCCACGGTGAAGGGGTTAATAAAAAGCAGAAGAGATGAAATGGGAGGAATATTGTTGAATTTTTTACGACGTGGTAACATCAGCCAAAGATGCTCCGTGCGACGCGGGGAGCCGAGATGAATTTTTAATTTGGAGAAAATTGAAGAAGGGAGGAGATAAGTGCTCGAGTTTATTTTCCAGGTCGCGATTCGTGTATCGCGGCTGAGGGAAAACGGGTATTTTCGGCGTAACCTTCGAGGAGAGATGTTGGAAAACTTTATACTCCACGTGATTACTGCTCTTGAATGTATATAAGGATTCGGAAATATGAGGATTCGAAAATACACGAGTGCCAAATCGGCCGAAAAGACGGCCGAGAGAAAGGCAGAAGTAAATGGCAAAGTAATTAAGTTTGTCTACGAGGTCTGATTACGGACGAGGTACCGAAAATACTATAGAGCTTCATTCAATTGCACGCGCATATTTTAGACAAAATGTTCAAGACAGGATTCGCGTTTAACAATAGCCGTAATAAGATTCGAGTGGAATTGCTAAACGTGACTGTCACAATACGGCATGGGAATTCCTAATTGTCAGTGACACACGGCGTACGCACGGCTCGCCGGATGTAGCGTAATTCGATTAGATTTACACAGAGTAAGCCACATTTACACTTCCCAATGGTGTAACGCAGAACTATGCCACTCGTGTAAGTCCGTTATCAATTTAGATGGTCGCACGACGGTGCGCACACGTTACCGCAGATAAGCTGATATTTATTGCGTGCGATTCTTTTCCATACAGGATTATGGTGTGGCGGAAAGAAACGGATAACGTAACACGATAACCCGGCAATAATTCACCGCGTGTTCGAAAGACCGAAAGAACGAGAAGCACGAAACTGATGCGAAAAAGTCGTAGACTTAGAGATAAAAGACACGATGCGCTTTACATGGAAAAAAGTTTCAGTTCGTGTAACTGAATGGGGACCAGACAAAAAACTCGCCGACAAGAAATGATTTATCTCTGCTACTGTGACCAAAAACATTCGTCTGAACATTGAGCGTTAAAATCGCATCAAGCTGTATTCTACATTAAAATTCGGTTGAGATAACTGAGAGCAATTGGCTGAGTAAAAACCTCCTACAGAAATCTTTCTATTCCTACAACCGAGTTTTTCATCTGCTCCCCAGATAACAGAAAATTCAGTTACACTAACGGAATTGTTCTTCCCGTGTACGAGTTTTGCATTGCATTGTTGAGTTTTGTATTTGTATATCGTAAAACTATATAATAACTACAAAATAGTATAATAAACTATATCCATTAATTTTCTACGTACAAAACTCTACGTACACAGAAAAAAATTTCACTTGGCGCAACCGAATAGGAACCAACTGAGAATTAGATGATCAGAAGCGATATTTCTGTTATGAAAACTAATATTTCTGTTGTCGCAACCGAAAATATTCGTCTGAACATTCAGTGACGTTAGAACTCGGTTGAAGCAACTGAGAGCAATTGATTATGCAGAAGCCTCATAAAAAATTTTTTCTGTTCCTACAGCCGAGTTTTCGTCTGATCCCTGAGCAATCGAAAATTCGATTGCACCAACGGAATTATTTCTTCCGTGTATAGCTGTCATCTGTACAGTTCCACGATCTTTTCCTCTGAGTGTACGATAAAATCGTACGATAAAAATAAAGAATTAAAAGTCTCCTCGACCAATACGTACTGAGATGTACACGTTTGAGTAACCTTTGAATTCTTCAAAGTTAATTATCGGATGATATTTCGGGCAACTAAATCGAATTGCGAATTGACATTTACGAGGCTACAACGGCGAATTGAAGAGAAACAAAATAAGAATATCGTGCAATACCGGCAAGATAAATTCTTTGACGAAACGGTCACGGCCGCTCCCTCCCTTCTTGGCGAAATACGCTGCCGAGGGCGATTTTTTTGTTGTTAATTGAGTTTCCATATCATCTTGATAAATATATCGTTTTGCATACACGTGCATTATTCAATGGCCGTTCGGCGATCATCGGCGAATGAGATAATGGGGGTAGGGTCGTAACAGATTTATTTCATCGTCCTTGATTAAAGCGACCTTTACTTCCACGCGTGGAGTCTGGATCAAAGCTGACGACCGTGACGTTCGCTGACGAACGGACGGGCCCTACTTTCAGCCGCTGGCGAAATATCATGCGGAATCGCGAAAACGACAAAACATCAAAGTGCGACGAATTAATTGGCCGGGCGGTATAAAAGCACCTCTCTGCGAAAAGGTAGTCGGATAAACGAAAATACCGATCGCGCTCGGATGCGCGCTAATTGTTGACCCCGGTCGCGACTCCAATTGCAATTTTAATCTCGATAATTGCGTATCTCTTCTATGCTTAAATGTACAAAGCGCAACAGAGATTCTTTTGTTCCGCGGAAATGTTATTAAATGCACGAACGTGCAGACCGAGCGTTTCGTTTATTATTAAGTTCGTTCGAGCTGAAACATCCTGTCTGTATCTTTTAATATCCAGGTTTCTCTGTCACAATGGGGGCAGATTAATATCGATGGTTGTCGAACGCAGCGAGCAGGAATATCTCGACAATGCTAATATCGATCAATAAACGTCATATAACACGCCCGATGACTTCCTGTAATAATTAAAATCGCAATTTTCGTCGCCACGACTCCCGAGAACGGCGGAACGATGCGACAATTCTTTCGTGTACGCGGACAATTTTATTGTAAAAATTGCTATAGAATTTTGTAGCCGAGGAATAGATCGATATTCACATTTAATAATTCACTGTTCTTTCATTTCATACCTGCTGCTTATATTTTAGGAATTGGAATGTACAGTTAAAACATTTGCTATTAGCAAAGTCTCTGCTATATTTCTAGCGAAATTTACTATGTTCTCCTTAACAAGATATTTTACTGCCTATTTCTGTGGACTACTAAACATATAGTACAATTGAGAAGAATTTATGCGAGAATTTATGCGAGAAGAAAATTATAACATTCCTTCTGTGTAGATAAGGAAAAACGTCCAGTAGAAGGCACTCGTTACAGCACCCATCAGTTTTTAACACTTTTGCTCAAATCTCATCATACAGGATGGTTTTATGAAAATCTAAGTTTTATAGAAAAATGTTCCAGACAAAAGTTGTAAGGTTTAAAAAGATGCATTCAATGGTAATATTTATTTGACCTTGGGTGGCGCTGCCAAGATCAGGTCGAGGTCAACTTTGCTTTTTTAAATTGAAACATGTATTTTTTATTACAGAATTTTATTCCACGTAAAGAAACGAACAACTTTTGTTTGAAAAACTTTTTCATACGATCTCTATTTTCTAAGATATTTACAAAATTCTAGAAATTCGGAAATATCTACAAAATTATTGGTTTTAATAATTTTTTACTCGAATTCTACCAACTTTATCGAAAAATAGCGAGATAAAAATTGTTTATTTTCTTCTCATGGAGCTCTGAGAATTTTTTCAGGATTTTTTATAAACTTTTTAGTACTTAAAGAAAATGCAAGAAAATGCTGTATTAAAAACTTAATTAGTTAGAAAATTATTGAAACCAATAATTTTGTCAATTGTTTTTCCTAAGATATTTCCGTAAATATCTTAGAAAATAGAGATCGTTTTTCAAACAAAAGTTGTTTGTTTCTTTACGTAGAATAAAATTCTGTAATAAAAAATACATGTTTCTATTTAAAAAAGCAATGTTGACCTCGACCTGACCTTAGCGGCGCTACCCAAAATCAAATAAATATTACCATTGAACGCATCTTTTTAAACTTTACAACTTTTGTCGAAAACATTTTTCTATAAAACTTATATTTTCCGAGTTATTCAGGGGTACCGACTTTTTTTCCCACCCTGTATATTAAGGTGCACGGGGATTTATTAATTATTTATCAATTACAATTTATTATTTATTTATTCGTTTTCTTTCAAATATTCGTATACCTTAACACACGACACATTCGCGCAAAAATGCCGATTACTGGACGTTTTACCCAACGACCTACGATAATATCCGCGATATTAGAAGCAATGTCACTGAAGCCGCTTTTTATGAGAGTTAGCCGTGTCAGCGAGCCGAATATTAATGACCGTCGGTTCCGTTAGCGTAAACGATACGCGTGATAAGCACGCGTTACCGTATATCTCGTATGTATGATTGCGTGTGTATGTGGATATGTGTGTGTTATCATTCGCCAGCGATAGCGAGCGCGTAACGACGCGAGATGAGACTTAATGCGCGCGATGCGATTTAACATAACGGATTACAGTGTGACACAATGCGGTTCTTGGCGATTGTGGAACGAAATAACAGCGGTCTCGTGTCCCCACGAGCGTCTCGTGTAGTGCGTGCATGAGACACTCAGGTGCTGGGAGTCAAAGTAATCTGTGGAATTTATACGACACGTATGATCGCGGTGGAACGTAGCGTGGACGACGGCGTGTAAAATGAATGAATAAAAGTGCAAATGATAAATTTGCCGGTTGGCACGCGATTTGTCACAGTTTCGACCACGTCGGACGAGCGAACTCGGTTCGTTAAACGCGCAAGGTAGCTGAGCCCGCGGCTGTCTTTTGATGTGCTGTACAAAATCATCTTTTTTTAAAAAAAGAAAGAGTGCAAAAGTGCCAAGTTCATGCACTCCCCGATCTGAATAAAAAACTATGTGAAGGGAATTGTTGCTAGAATATGGTAAAAGAATGTTCTCTAAAAATATACTCGTCGACAGAACTGTTACACAAAAGAATGTTTCAGTTATAAATTGAATATGAAAACGTGAAAATAAAATATTGCAGTTTGAACTTTCATTTCCCACAAAAGAAAAGACATTAGGATGTCAGGTAAAAATAATTTCAGCGATAATGGCAATATTACGAAGCTACATATCATACAGACCACGGGATAATTCGAGAATTTTCCGGTGTGCCACGCGGTTCGTTTAATGAGATATTTTCGGCTGAGAGGGTCAAATGCGCGCTTACACGTGCGTCGAGTGGGCGCAAGGCCCGATTACGCATGATACGCGATGTCCACGTGCATGTTGCAAAATTTACGCGTTGTTCGCATGCCATGCGAAAAAATTCGTGTTAAATTTAACACATTTCACGTGTCGCAATTTATCCGCTCTAATTTTTATGTTAACTTAGCACGTGGCAAATGTGTTAACAAATATAACACCTCTCATTTGTACATTTTACACATAAAATATAAAAAGTATACCGAGAAAAAAAATAGTTAAGTTAAATAAAATTATAATTATTTTTGATTTTTTACTACATTTTTTTGTAGCAAAATGAAAATAGCAACATACATATAATTTTTTATTATTTCTAATATTATAGTATTAATATTAATATTAATATTATTATTAATATAATATTAATACTATAATTAATATATAATTATAATTAATATATAATATTATAATAATATATAATTAATATATAATTATAATTAATATATAATATTATAATAATTTAATAAAAAATAGTTCTCTAAAAATTTACAGCAGTTATTTCTCTGTGTGTTTATAGTTATAAATATCAAATATTTTTCTCTCAGTGCACACGTCATATATAAATTGTGTTGTTTTAACTTATCGAAATAGCAAATATGAACTCAACGCAGAAGAGTCAAAAGAACATAATGACAGTGTGTTAAATTAACACACGGATAAGTTAGAAATTTAACACAAACATCTCTGCACGGATCGATTTCAACACAAATACGAAATGTTTTTCACTGTGTAACGATCTGCCACCCCGTAGTGGATTGGAATTATATAGTTAAGAAAACAGAGAGGTAAAATAGTTGTTTTGATACCTGTATACGCGAGCGAGTGAAATGCCGATATAATTACCGAATAGCAAACAAACAAACAAGACTAAATTAGTGATAATCGTTGAACATAAATTTCTATTGGAAATTCAGTGATGCGAAATTTGAATCGGTTTCTCCGTGGCGCGACGGAAAGCGTGAAGCCTCTCTAAAGCTAGCATGATCAAATCAGCGTGTGGTCCTCCTAGTTTAATATTAAGTTAGCAGCGCCACTGTTTTTTCTAAAGCAATACGAGATGCAAAATTATTTTTGGTCATGCAAATTAGTATAAAAATGAATACTCTAAATGCAGTAGGTCTGGTCTGATTTTGCTGATTTGGTTCTGTTAGCTTTAGAGAGGTGAGTGCGATTCGAGTTCGCGATTTATCAACACACCTCGTCCATCGCACGTGCGTTTTGTTATTACGAATGTAATTTACGTAAAATAGTTTGCATTCCCGCCGTTCAATCGAAACCTCCGACAATAAATTACATTTGCGATGGTAATTACTAATAAAGTTTTGCAATCTATCACATATTCCGCCCACACACGCGCGCAAATGCTAATGCGTGTCGGTTGGTACATACTTTAAAATATAATCAGGCTTAAGTTTGCGTTTCGGCTGAGAACGTATAAATAAGCAATTCTTCGCGATACTCTCGCATTTGCATAATTATGTCCGAAGCTCTCGTATCTGCGATTGTGCAAGCGATTGAGCGAAATATCCCGTTCTATTTTATCCCGTGACACACAGTTACCGGACGTATGCATACGTATGTGACTGCATTACCGGTGACACATCGCAATTAGCGCGTTTCCGATTAGCACACGGTCGGTCGAAGGCGTCGTTCCCGCATAAATTATTTTGTCGGTTCGTCTTAATGTAATATGTGTTTACGGCGCATTGCACCGTAACAAAAAGCGAAATTTTCGACGATTACCTTATCAGCGACGTTACGACGTGAAGAATCGGTCGGCACGCTGGTTACGATTAATACACAACGACGACTTCGCTAAAGTTGCCGGAGACCTGGCGGCAATTAGGACCTAATACAGTCTCCCGTCAACGTTCGTTAATTTTGTGGTGATTAACGAATCTTCGGAGTTTAAATTCGCCGAAGGTTAGCACTTAGTGGAGTTTAGGCTGGTCGCGAACGTTATTAACGCCCGCCCGATAAACTCGTCGCTCTAATGAAGAAAGGAGTGTCTCTCGTTGAAGTTGGTGAGCTCTGAGTATATTATAAATTAATCGAAAGTAAAAGACATATTTTTTCGCAGATGCGCCTCCTCGAGTATTTAAAATCCATATATTTGATTGCGAATAAATACCTTTAAGATCGCGAGGTACATTGAGGGAAAAATTACTTTAAAATCAACAAATATTTCTTTGATGGGTGCCATTAACGTATTTATTTAAATCTAAATTCTCTTTATTTAAACTAAATATTGTTTATTTAAATCAGGTAAACAATATTTGATTTAAATAAAGAGAAATAAAGAGAATTTAGATTTAAATAAATATGTTAATGGCACCTATCAAAGAAATATTTGTTGATTTTAAGGTAATTTTTCCTTCAGTGTATGTGAAAAAGTCTCTGTTACAATAATTCACAAAAAAGTTCTTTAATCAAAATTATATCAATTAATTGATAATAAGAGTTAACAGAATTACAGTTTCTATTCGCGTGTATATATAGATTTCTTAAATATATGTGAGAAAGAACTATAAAGAATTACAATCCGGTTCTCTTTGTCCGGTTCTCACTGTTTGATATAATTTTGATCTTGATTAAGGAGGCTTTTGTCGCAAATTATTCTAATTGCCTTATATCTGTACATATTTAAACTTTTTAGAAATGCCAATCTTTACACATGTTCCTTGACGATATTCGCTTATTATGGAATACATGGAATCAATGTGGAATTAACTTCAAGGGATTCAAACGCGCGTGAGTAAGTATTAATAAAAGAAATACGCGTCTTCTAATTTTCGCTATTCCGCGATATATTCGTAACTCGTCGAAATCGGACATTTCCGGAGAGCTCTCCTCGCGAGAGAAACGCTACAATAAAAGAGCAGCGTTTGTAGAACCGTAACGGCGAGCGGATGATAGAGTCTAACGGGACGGTATATTACGATCTAACGCGGACAGCCAGGTAATACTTCATCGAACCATTGAAACCGTGCTTCGCGCGCGCATCGAGTGCGCACACGTGCGCGAAGGAGGATCGGCGGGCGTGGTGACAAATCACCACGATGATAAATCAGTAGAGCGTGCTGTCTATTAAAATATCGATAGTGAGTCGAGAGAATCTATCTATCGCGTATGCGATCCATCTAGAAAACACGGTTGATTAAGCGCGCGCGCTGCGAATTGACGATATCATAAATATCGCGCCGTTGTTTGCACGTACGTAACTTTATTTCTCGATAATCTCGAAGCTATGTGAACCTGGCACCCGACTTTTGAAAAAATAATTTTTTTCTACGTAAAAAGTTAGCATTTTGTTTGTAGTTGTTTGTAGTAACAATAATTTCGTTTGTAGTTCCATCCATTAAAAATTATAGAAATTTAAAAAAATGAGTAGCACCCCACTTTGAGATATCTCAAATCTGCAAGCGGGTGACGTTTCTAAATCGTTTGTAGTTGTTTGTAGTGATTTTCGTTTCGTTTGTAGTCGAACCGTTCAAAAGTTACAA
>NW_022639508.1:689255-708613 GCF_010583005.1 Odontomachus brunneus | reverse complement strand
TTAAATTGTTGTAACTTTTGAACGGTTCGACTACAAACGAAACGAAAATCACTACAAACAACTACAAACGATTTAGAAACGTCACCCGCTTGCAGATTTGAGATATCTCAAAGTGGGGTGCTACTCATTTTTTTAAATTTCTATAATTTTTAATGGATGGAACTACAAACGAAATTATTGTTACTACAAACAACTACAAACAAAATGCTAACTTTTTACGTAGAAAAAAATTATTTTTTCAAAAGTCGGGTGCCAGGTTCACATAGCTTAATCTCGAACCGTGGAATCGCGTGATCATGTCGTTCGCGGTGCTCTATCTCCGAGTAAATATCTCGTTCCGATAAGTGTAATGGCCCGTACGATTTCGCGTAAATCTCGCGATTAAGAACGCGAGTCGAAATTTGGACCTTACTTTCGATTTCGATATTCAATTATTCCGCCTATTTTGATATCTTAAAGCTATCAACTTTTTCTGACTTATTTTTAATTGCTCAATCTAACTTTGCTGAGAGATCCTCTTTAGTACTTACAAATGACATTCTATGCGTTTTTCGCCACTTAGAGACGCTAAGAATATTTGAGTTTCCATGCATATCACACGTACATTGATCCTTCAGACTCAGGTATATATAGGTGTCAGAAAGTCCAGGTCTAAAAATTTCGACTCGGATTGTGCGCTTTTATCGCGAACGTTGCGGTTTTTACGGTCGGCGCTTCGTACCCGAAATGTCGTAATGAAACCGACTATCACGTTGTTACGAGTGTCGTCGGACACGACATCTCGACGACGGGGGGGCTCTCGGGAGATTTACAGCCGACTCTCCGGCTCACTTCTCATTTTCTTGGCAAAATGTTTTCGTTCTGCAACATTATATATTTTACGTAACTAAGCCTTGAATTAGAATCTGGCCGCGGTTTGTTGCCATATGTGCGCGTCCCTTGTGTTTACGAATATTAATCTAAGGTTGCATTTCGAAATTCACTGCCAGTACTGAAAATCTATAGTTTATGTCACGTATACTATAGAATTTCAGCACTGGCAGTGAACGCAGCCTAAGAATTCCCTTCGTTCGAAATTGTTTATAATTGGCGGGAAAGTAATAATCAATCAAGTGATCTTCATACTTCCTATGTGTCATCGAGAACTTAACGAGGTTGCGATACTCGTACACGAAAAGAATATTATATTTTCTTTTCATATAAGTTTTTTTCAATATTACTATGTTTTTAGAATTCCAGGAATAAGTTGTCAGTAAAGTTTATTTTGCTAAGAAATAAAGTAAATTTTGCTAGAAACATAGCAAAAATAGCAATAGTATATTTCAATTTTTAAAAATATACACTGAGAGAAAAATGCTTAAAAATTTATTTGTGGAATATAAAATTCATCTACAAAAATAAACTTCATTTCACAGAAATAAACTTTATATCCCAAAAATAAGTTTTCCAATATTCTTTTTTCCATGCCAGTAACATGTATAAAATAAAAGGATAGCGAATTATTGCAGAATAACAATCTATTCTGCAATTACAAAATTCTGTAGAAATTTTTACTATAAAGTTCTCTCTGTGTATCAGGATAAATGTCCCGAATGAAAACGATTCATGACAATGTTCCAAGAGAAAATCCGGCGCGACGGGATTAAAACGGGCGCTCGGAAACGTCGATATTTTACGGTGATAAATAATCGTGACCGGCGGCAGGAGCGGGTTAATCGCCGTAATAGGAGAGCACAGAAAATTGACAGGTCACCGCATGGTCCACGGCCGCTCTTATTTGCGCGCTGATTAAATACCCCGAGCTTAATCGCTCGAGCGCGAGTCTAGCGAGAGTTCGAGGCTTCCCGGACGACAGGCGCCGTTGTTGCAATCAAGGTCGCGACTTCCGCGTGTGACTTCTAATTATTTCACTTCTTCGCGATATTCCAGAATAGACTGATTCACGAGCGAGAGTAACACGCGCGTTTCCGTTGCGTGTCGAGCACGCGAGCAGCACACGCCGCAATACATCATGAGCGCGGTGAATGATACGAACACGGAGCGAGTGTAATGATCTCGGCTGGCGAAGATGGAAAGGTGAACGGCGAATCGAGCGTCACAGGTATTTTCCTGCGGCCGACGAGACGATGGCGACGATGTTGTTCGTGTGAAACGCAATATCGACGATAATGAACACCTTCTCGGCGTGCTATTGTAGCCGCGGGAAATGTACTCGAGTCGAGTCATCCGAGTTCTCATACATTATCTCTTGTCGCAAATGTTTACTGTTGCGAACAAAGAATGACGAAAGAATAGCGGGAAGGCTGTCGCCTAACACCGATTGCGACGCGTGAAAGGTTTACCTGACCTCAGCGGTTTAAAAACATTATCTGACATCTCGGAACACGCGTCCTTTCTCTCTCACTCACGCTTACTCGCTCGTATACAAACCTACACACGCGTAAACAGCTGACGAAAATAATGGTAGACACGGGTTCCACATACTAACCAAAGCTAGAGTAATCTTGGAAATTACTTGTCCAATATCCGTTGTTGCGTCTGTTAAAGTTATTACGATGGTTAAAGTTTATCGACAATGTGATGACGCTTCGGAAGACAATACGGCGAGACTGGCATTTTACGGTAATTAAGTATCCGACTAATGATTACTTCGTCCGGAGCCGGCTTAATTATGATAAATAAGAACCCGTCCAAGGAGAGATGAATGCGAAAGACGCGGAGAACGCTGAGACAAAGGCAAGAGAGAGCGGCTCTAGAGCGTTGCTTTTCGCCCCGAGTCGGTTGAATCGCGCGGCGGATAAGCGAGCAAACGAGCGGACGAGAAAGGAAGGAAGGAAGGAAGAAAAGCGGAGCTGGTCCAGCCAAGTCGGCCAGCCAGCCAGCGTGAAACGTAAAATGATTGTATATCATCTCTCACTCACCTAACCTAACCTTCCAGAGTGATGGTCCTGCGGCCGGGATGTGCGGCGTGTCTCCGCCAAGGTTGCTGCTGCCGCCCGGGGATGAGGACGCGCGTCCTTGGACGCGCGCAATGCACGATGCACGTAGCGAAAGGCATGCACGAGTTACGCGACGGCGGGGACATCAATGGGTAGGGGTAGTAGGAGAGTCGCGTAATTAACGGTACGTCTTGACTATGTTGGGAGAGGAGAGATGAGAGTGAGAGAGAAAGAAAATGAGAAGGTAGGAGAAAGGGTTAGGGGGAGGGAGGGTGGATGGGTGGTAGGGAGAGAGAAAGAGAGTGAGAACACGGGGGAGACACAAATTATCGCGCCCACGCACTGTGCCGATCTGGAGTGACACCGCCTCGACACGCTCCGCCTCGGTGCGCCCGTTACCGTGGCGATCGGGTCAACTCCGCCGTCAATACACGAGATACTGAGAGAGAAAGACGAGTTTGAGTTTCGCTCTCCCCCTCTCTCTCTCTTTCTTTCCCGTTCACTACCGCGAACCTTCGCGCGTACACCGCATCTCTCGAAGCTGGCCGCGGCCGTACTGCGCGTGTCTGCCGTACGCTTCGCGCTGGAGCCGCGTGCGTGCACCGCCGGTGGCGCCATCGGGCGGCGCTTGATGGAACTTCATCTCGAAACAGATGGTTAGGCAGATTCTAGGTGCGAAAATTATGAAATTATCTTTTCAAATTTTCTCAGATGTAAAAATATGCTTAGTGGGTATAATAATATGAAATATTAATATCGTAACATCTGTATCAAATAGATAAGAGCGATCAACTATGTTAATTAGTAATTTTCTTGCAAATAATGTAAGTATAAAAAAATTGAGATTATTTATGAGATCTATATACTATGTGTTATACTATGTGTGACCTCTTCATGTCACAAATGTAATTTCTATAATTTGTCAAAAATGTTGAACTATTTACAACTTTTAAAAGTTGTTTGCAAATATGATACATTACAATTCACACTAAGAAAGCGTAAACTTTTCTCTTTAATTTACATACTAGTGCTATGTGAGGTTTTCTCGTAGAGTTATTCAATGTTGAAACAATGAGTCCTTTCAGCTTTGTTCAACGACAAAGGACGAATCCGCGTTAAATGATCGTCAAAAAGTGAGTAGAAAGCATAATTCCTTCTCTTTAGAATGCAAATGTGACATTTTTTAACAGAAAAGTAAGTTTCCAATCCGAAGATTCGACTGAAAAGTAAGGTTACGAATTAAACGATTGTCATCTCACATTCCACTCCGTATATACTTAGTGCAAATCAACAGTAATAAACTTGACATACCTTAAAATTAGACGTTTCAAGTTGAAAAATATTTCTCGCACCATCTTGTTTTTGTAATATCTACTGAAATTATAGTCCGCTGAATACTGCATAATTTCCGTGACCGAATAGCCGTAACAGGTCAAGGAAAGAATGTTCGTGTAGTAAAAAAATATAGTTGTAAGAGAGCCTAACAGTAACAAGTTTCCAGCAAACGAAAACGAAATGACGCCAGGTAATCTGTTAGCTATTTTATTTGTTCCACATAACGTTAGATGGTTATGGAGACTTAACTGTTTATAAAATAATCGCATGTTTATCATCGGCATATGTACCGTCGCAGCGACATTCTGTCTGAGTATTTATTAAAACTCTTCACTTTGAGGAGCTGTTTTTAATTATGTTAACTGTCATAAATCCATCTTAGAACTACTAACTTGCATGTCAGCACACTCATCGATGTGATAACATTGAAGATCATTGGTTTTACGAGATTTAATGAAGTAGAAAATTTCGCTTTTCAATAATAACTTTCTGTCGGTAAATTCGTCGATAAAAACGTATAAAAGCAGTGCAGATGAGAGATAACTACACAGAAATACAATTTCATAAAAATCTTTAATATGCTTCATTGTAGGCTGTGTACATAATGATAAAAAATCAAAATAGTTGTAAATTATAAAAATAAGACTTTATTGTACACTGAATTGCTAGAATTGACGATGTTATCCTTTTTCAGTTATTTCTGAGCTTCTCAAGCCTTCTTTGCCAATTCAAAAATTCATCCAATATTGATAGTTTTTAATAATATCTTGTCGGGGATTGCGGCATATAATTTGAGTATTCAAATATGCGCGCTTTTGGTATTTGGTTCAGTTCCGTTCCGTATCTCCACTGTGTTCGCGCGCTATCTGATTTTTCGGTTGCGCAACGCGCGAACGCAGTACGTCCGTGAAGTTGCGTGTGTGAGTGCAGTATGTACGCTATTCCCCGCGCGCTGTAATGGAGCGCCACGATTCGTGGGTGTACTATAGTGCGATGAATCGTTGAACAGGTATCGTGAGCGGTGCTTTTCATCGTGCGACAGTGCACCGACGTCAGTTTCGTCATTCAGATCGTTATTGAAGATTCCACTTCGCAACAAGCAGTAACTTGAAAAAAAGGGTAAGCTGCTGCAACAAGGCCGCCATCATCATCGTCGCTGCCGCCGACGACGACGACGACGTTAGCCAAACAAAATGGCCGCTCGATCGTCCTCGGTGGTACTGTTTACCCGTTAGGGGAACGTCGCAAGCGCGTTTATCGATTCCTCGTTACCGTGTTCACAGTGCATAATGCCAACGTGTGTCGTTTAGTCGATTGTTGCTGACCCGGATCGCTGACGCATCACTTCCAACATTTCATTTTTCGCAGGTAACAGTGCGACATCGTAGTACACTTGGCGGCTGTTGTAATTGTCGTCAACAGTGACCTGGAGCTTTTATGAGGGAACGTTATGTTCTATCGACACGACTGCATGTATTCTGAAGGTCTAAAGAGATATGCTTCCTCTGATTGAATCGACGAAATCTCTGGCAGCCTCCCGACCGTAGTTGTCTATTAGGTAGTCATAACCTTAATTGTACTCGGCTTTGTGTCGCGGGAAATTTTTCGCGGTACACCGTTCTGCCGGCATCGCTCACATTTTATACGACCGTATTGTTCGCTTTGTGCATCAGGTTGGAAAGATGTCGAGTTCATATATCGTTGAGCCGCAGGACAGTGGATCCGAGAAGAAAGACGATACATTGATCATTATTTTCAATGACGATGGAACAATAACTGTGGATCAGGAAACTCTGCAAAATTTGATAAGTAAGTGGTTACTGTAGAATTTGTGGAATGACTTGTGCAAGTAAATGATAAAGAAAATTAGAGATCAATTTAAAATTGTTATTGTAGCCATTGCTCCTGCTTCCTCTACAATCAATCAAAATAAGTAATTCATGTTCAGTGAGATACATGTTGCAAAGTCTTTTAATATTTTAGTGAATCAAACAAATGCTAATGTTAGCGTGGTAAGACTAGGACAAACTGAAGCAGATGTTGAAAACGGAGATATTACCTTCACTGTAGACCCACCATATACGCACCCGACAGCGAGCTCGGTAAGCGCCAATACCAGTACCGACCTTGGCGGGTTGGTAGATCCTTTTATGGAGATGGATCCAGAACAGCTGGAAAGATTAGAGACAGCTCTCCAAAGCGAAGAGGCAAAGCAGATACTCGGGGAGAATGTCACTGCAATGCTTGGTACTTTATATATTATTTTTTTTCGTTCAAACTATTTTTGTTTTTCCCTTATGTGATTGCAACGCTACATACAAGAGCATTTTGTTCTTATTAGCAGTGTTTGTAGAACTTCATCAACATCGATACACATGAACTCATGCAATTATACAAAACACATCTACTTCTCTGATGTGACCTAATGCAGTTTTAATACTAGGACTCTGTATCTGTCTTTGTAGATATGCTGTCTGTAGAGGAGTTGCAGAATTCGATAAGATATAGTATACAATTGGATCATTGTTATACAACTAGATTGTCACCTAGTGATCCAATACCAAGAGATCCATTACCGATTGCCGATTCGCCCGAATCTAATGATGTGCAGTACATACATCAACCATCATCCCCTCGAATATCAATGTCATCATCATCTATCAGTGATGTAGACAATGCTGGAGTTAAGGGCAAGAATATCATCAAGACTGTAAATGTAAAATTCTTATGACATTATAGATATCTAAATATTATTATCTCATAAGAAAGTCAATTAATTTGATAATATTATTCTCTCCATGGATATCAGGTGAAGCAGATCAGTAGACCAATACGTAAAGCTTCTGTATCTACACCTACAAATGTAAGTGCACTTCCAAGAGCTAATACAAATATCAGTGGAACGCCAAAATTACCAGGACATGCTATGCCAAGAAATATAATAAATGCTCAGCAAGCAACAACCAAAGGTATTATAATGTAACATAGTATTAAAGATAGTATTAGCGTTCTTATAAAAAACAATGTTGTTAATATTAATATGCAATACTCTTTCATGGTTATTTTTATAGCACAAAGCAAAAATAATGAAGAAGATGATGAATTCACAGAATCACCTACAGAATCTTCTGAATCAGAGCCATCTTCTGATAATGATAATGATTCAGATTTTGGACCTCGTAGTACAAAGAGAGGAAACATCAGGGCTCGAGGTGGACGTAAAGGTCTTACTACTAGGGGTGGTAGTATGGCAGCTGCTCGAAGAAGAGGTCAAAATAAATATATGGATATAGAGCAAGTGCGACGGTTAGACATGGAAATGGCTGCTGCAGTTAATGCGATGAAAGGTTCTGAGAAAGATGATAGATCTGGTTAGTAAAACATTCATGTATAGTATGTAAAAAAATATTAGGTAAAATTTTAGGGATATATTATATTTATTAATCAAAGTTTAATATGTAATAGATTGAAAGATATTGCAATATTTTTAAAGTAATTTTGCATTTGAAAGTAAAAATATTTAAAAATACTTGTATTAGCACATGTTATATATATGACAGTATATTTTTTTATACTTTCAGAGCGGTTTAGCCCTAGCAAACCTAAGAGGCTGATCAAAACTTTTGGTGGCAAGAAGAAGGAGGAGATGCAGTTTGCAGAAACATCTTCGTCTGTGTCCGAAGAGATGCCGATAGTGCAAGAGAAACCTTTACAAACGACAAATCAAGTGAAAGCAAATCTGATCAACGCCAATATGATTAAGGGTGACATGATATTAACTAAACCCGGTCAAGGAAGAAGCACTCAGAAGGTTACTTTCATTCAGAAGCAAGTTTTGATGAAACCGGACGAGTTGAAGAACATCGGTATTAAGAAGTCCATAATGGTCTCTAAAACAAAATTCGTAAATTCACCAAATGCAAAAATTTTCACGACTAAAGATGGGAAATTGATACAAGTACCAATGGCGTCGAAAATGGTTAATCCGAATATGCAGGTTACTACACAGGTGAAGACTGTGCCAACACAACAACCTGTGACAACGCAACAACAACCTGTACAGAGCACTAACCAAGGGTTACTGGCGCAGCATCAATTGAAAACTGCTGTATCGGTCAGTAGCACACCGCCAAAGATCAAACCTAGCGATGTAAAGAAAGAGAAGAGGAAATTGGACGGTAGCACGGAATCACTGTCAAAGGCAGAAGAGACTGCTCCTGTAAAACTTGCAGACAAGACCTTAGAGAGTTAGTGTCAATCATTTATTAGCTAATTAATAACAAAGATTGAATTGCATTTCTAAATGTCGAAATATACTTTTGCAGGCACGAAAAAATATTTTAAGAAGGAAAGTAGAAAACCTTCGGCGTATGTAGCAGATACTCTAGGTCCTGCGCTTTTTTCGACACCAGACATAATACGACGTGTTGGTACGAGCGAGGGAAAAACACCGGACAGTGCTGTAACACCCACGACTCCCACAACACCCACGACACCGTTGGCGACTGCAGCATCTGTACCCGGGTCGTCAATTGTTTCTACTTCGCCAACAATGAACATCGGCACAACTCCTGGTTCGGTCGTAGCACAGAATGCTGTATCCAGTCTTAGTAATAAAAAGACGGTGTCAAATTTAGAACCGTCTGTTCAACCAGAATCACGATTAAATCTGGACGGTAACAACGTAGCGTCGGAAAACGAGGACGAAGCGAAATCAGCAGTCAAAGCACCTCTGGCTGAAGAATTGCAACCATCTCTAGATTCAGGTATGATTATACATTAAGGAATTCATATTGTTTCTTCCAGTATTGATCCTTGTACCTTTATATATGCAAATATTTTATAGAGGAAACTATTGTCTGTTTTTATTTAATTTTACAATTTTATTTAATTGTATAATTTTAGCGTGCCTATGTAGAACCTTCTGTCTATGATTATTGTTCTCTATTGTATTATTTTGTTTTATTAAATTAAAAACAAAAAGAATGACGCATCGTGCCGCTCTAATAACGTTCTCAACTAAACCAAGATCCTTTCCATCTGCATTTTCTTTTTATATTATTTTATATTACCAAGGGAGTTTTTAACACAATGTATGCCATGTGAAATTTATGTTTTGCAATGCTATCGTATGTTTCCTTAGTGCCAAATACCGCTTCGTCAGAGGGAATTATTCAACCTGTGGTACCTCATGTTCCAAATCATGTTGTTTCTAAAAGTAGTAAGTTCTCACTCACACTTATATTGTACCGAAGAAAATATGGCTTACTTATGATGCTGACTTACAATTTAAATCTAAACTCTCTGGTTTTGTCCTTTCCACTATGTTTATATTTTAATATGTAATACTATTGAGTGTAACTTATGTGCTTGTTAAAGGTGGGATAGAGGGTGAGGAGCATTTATTCGCTACTCTAGAGATGGCCAGTAAAAACGAAGAAGAACTGCTCGCCGAAGCGTTATTACTGCACGAGGAGCTTGGAGTTGACTTGGCTGATCATGTGCGAACTTTTTATTTATATATATTATATAAATACACACACGCACACACATATACACACATACATACATACATAGACTTCACTACAATTCTTTAGGATTCTCATTCTTATTATATTATCTTGTATGTAGTCTGCACTGGATCCCGCACCAACAGTGTCAGAACCGTTAACATCCAGTGGTATACTTATGCCTACATTGATTTCACCCGACCAAGAATTACCCAAACCAGTGGAAGCAGCGCCAGTTGTACAGACCCAAGCGAATATTCCGCGAGAAGTAGGCAAAAAATCTACAAAAGATGACAAAGAACCGATACAAATCGTTCGGGGTGGTCGTGTGATCACATTACCGCCCATTGAAGCACCTGCTACTAGAAGTAAACGGCTGCAAGCGAAAGCTGAGACGCAGCAGAAGAATCCCGAACCAGCAAAGAAGATAGAGAAACTTACGTGAGTATATTATGATGTAATTTTATGGTTATATCTCTTGTTTCTTTTAAGTAATGTAGTCGTGACTTAATTCAATTCTTTTTATATTGACACAGTCCTCAAATTCAACAAGTAATACACAAAGAAGAGTTACGAACGGGGGTTAATGCAGAAGAAGACGATGATGATGACGACGAAGAGGAGGAAAATTCAGATTCGGAAGACGATCCAGACCGCTTATGGTGCATCTGCAAACGGCCACATAACAATCGGTTCATGATATGTTGTGATGCTTGCGAAGATTGGTTCCATGGGAAATGCGTACACGTCAGTAAAGCCATGGGTAAGTATTCTAGAATTTAGATCTAAGTCGATAAAAGTCGTTCTACATCAGTCGCAAAGTCGATCGCAAGTAGATGTTATGCTTGTTATAAAAATCTACAATCAGAAGCGTTAGTGGTATTATTGATGTTTTTAATCAGTTGTCGCGACAAGCATTGTGTCTACTTGTGATCGATTTTACGATGTAGAACGACTTTAAATCAACAAGATTAGACATTTACTTTTTGCAATGCCCATGATTCACATATTTATATTTTGGCAGGTCAACAAATGGAAGAAAAAGGTATAGAATGGGTTTGTCCGAATTGTCTCAAGAAGAAAGCTGATGAAGAAAAAGGAAAATCAAGTTCACAAACCTCACCTGTGAAACAGAAAACAAAAGTCGAGTCAACAAGCGATAATACGGTATCGCAGACTGTTTTACCGAAAGAGATACCACCGACAGTCTCGTCTGCCGATCATACTGTTGTCCCAATTTCTGGCACGATGCAGTGTGTCGTTTGTAAAAAGGAAGCCAGAAATTCGAGCATTTATTGTTCGGATGCATGCATTCTTGCTCATGCCCAAGAGACTTTGACGAAAGATAAACCTGTACCAACAGGATCAGGTACAAAACCTGTTAAATCACCTGTAACTCCGGAAACTATCGTGAAAACAAAACCCGAGGCTAGAGTGATAGTTTTCGACAAGAAGACTGGCAAAGTTCTCACTGGTAAACATATTTAATTTATAAAGATTGTAGAAGAACATATGTCTCTCTCTCTCTCCCTCCTTCCCTCCCTCCCTCCCTCTCTCCTTTCTCTCTCTCCTCTCTCTCTCTCTCTCTCTCTCTCTCTCTCTTTCTGTTTCTACATACGTATATGTGTATAAATCATCAATATTTTATATTTAGGTGCGGAAGCTCCTACAAGATCTAACTTACGAACATGGCTGAAAGAAAATTCGACATACGAGGTAGTAGGAGCCAGCAGTCTCAATACGCTTCAAATAGGCGGGAAGCTCGTCACGCAAATACACACAACAGGCAAAACTGTATGTATAAAGTAAAAGGATTAATTGAATTGTTATAAGCATTGGTGAAGAATATGTGAAATATATATACTATGTACTAAAATTGTAACATGAGAAAAAATTATCAAATATTGAGAAGTATAAACAGTTATAACAAAAATTCGTTTTAAATTTTTGTAGGGAATTTTGTATAGAGCTGTAACATTATGTTTACTTATTTTATTTTTTATAATCAATTCAAAATATAAATTTTAGAGATATATGCTTAGAATTCTTTAATGCAGCAATAATTATTTAGATAAACTTCCAGATTAACTACGCTTATCAATGTGTGCTTAAGTAAGCAAATTAAATGCGAATTCTGTTTTTAGGCAAAAATTACACAACTGTCTCCGGTTAAAGTGCAAACCGTGCCAAAGATGATTTACACGAAGGTAGCTGGATCAAAGCAAACCATTTTGACATCCAATAAGAAAGTCACGATAATTCCAGCTATGCAACAAGTGAGCGCAACGTCAACTAACAAACCGGCACAATTAAAACAGACAATAATTGCGACTTCGGGCAAGAATCCTGTGATACTGAAAACAGCATCACCAAAAACCGTCACACCAACACAGTTAAAGATCCAGACGACAAGTTCGCCGAAGCAGACTGTAATCAAGAAGCAAGAACCTGTGAAGTCGATACCGTCTCAGTTGAAGCAACCGATTAAAGTGACGCCAGTAAAGAAGCCTGAGACGGAACCCATACGAGTAAATATCCGCAAAACGCTGACGGAATTACTGTCGAGTCGTATAAAGGAAACTGAAGATCTGAAGCTAACCGACGAGGAGATCGCGGACTTAGCATTCAACATAGAACTTGAAATGTACAAGTACTTTAAAGACATGGGATCTAAGTACAAGGCAAAGTATAGGAGTCTCGTGTTCAATATAAAGGATACCAAAAATCTGACGTTGTTCCGAAAGATCGCAGATCGTTCCTTAACACCGGATGCTGTGGTGCGATTAAGCCCAGATGAGATGGCTAGTCAAGAACTGGCGGAATGGCGGGAGAAGGAGACCAAGCATCAACTGGAGATGATTAAGAAAAACGAGCTGGATCTGATGGCGCAGGCGAAATCAATCGTCGTGAAAACTCACAAGGGCGAGCAAATAATCGAAAATGATGGTGGAATCGATCATGTTGATCCTAAGACGTCGGTACAGGATATTGTCACTGCGTTAAATAGCGGTGATAACATAAGTTCCACGGTTGATGATATGGATAAGGATAAGGACAAAGAAGATAGATCAAAGTCACGAACAGATGCAAAGAAATCGAAGAATAGCATGGACGAACGAAGGAAAAGGGATAAGGAGAGAGGCAGAGAACATGACAATAGGTCAAAGGGCAAGGATCGAAGGGAGAGAAGTCGAAGCCGGCATCGCCACAGCAGAGATAGAGATCGCAGTAAGACACGCGACAAAAGTAAAGAGCGAAAGTCGAGCAGAAATAAGGAGAGCAGACGGGAGAAAGACAAGGAACGTGAAAAGGATAAGGATCGGGAACGGAATAAGGATCGGGACAAGATGAACAGGAAAGAGAGCAAAGATAGAAGCCGACAAAACGAAAGAGACAGGCACAAATCGAGCAATGATGGCCGCTCAAGAAATCGTAGTACAAGCAGAGAACCTAAAGACCTTGATAATAGGGAGGAGGAGCGAAAGATAGAAAAGAAGAAAGAAGTCTCGCCACCGCCTACAGAGAAGCCGATAGAGGATCGTCTTTGGCGACACGTGGAAGACGAAGCGACGACAAATACGATCGATGGAAACGATTCCGACATATCCGATAGAGAACCCAGTTCCACCGTAACGATTAAGACTCCGGACATTAACGAGGAACCTGAGAGAGACAAGGAACAGGAGACAGAAATCAGAACGGAACTATCAAAAGGCATCTCTCAGACTGTGTGGCGTGGCTTTGTTAGCATGGTCGATGTCGCCAAGTTCTTCATCACCGCGCAGGATGTGAGTGGCAACGCCAAAGATCTAATGGATGATTTACCTGATACTGTCGACGTAGTTGGTCGGATAAGTCACGATACTGTTTGGGATTATATCTCGAAGATGAAGAGAACAGGCTCAAAGGAGATTCTAGTTATCCGATTAATTGCTGCAAATGACGAAGAAAAAATACCCTACATCACCTTATATAGTTATTTGAACAGTAGAAGCCGTTTGGGTGTTGTAGGCAATGTTTCCAAGAATATAAAGGACTTCTATATTATGCCGTTTTCGAGCCAGAGCACGATACCATCGGTACTTTTACCACTCATTGGACCAGGTTTCGAGGAACATCGACCACATTTGTTGCTTGGCATTATCGTTCGCAACAGAAAGAAACGGGTATCGACTATAACATCGAGCGTATTGTCGAAGACATCCAAAAAGGAAAATTCTGACAGAAGTTACACATCGCCGTTGGTCAGCATGCCGAAGGAGAAAACCTCGTCGCCGCCGCCATCGTCGTCGTCGTCTCCCATGCTGTACCATCACAAAGTGTCTTCTGCTTTAGATTCCACGAAGGAGAAACCAGCGACAACAGTGACACAGGTGACTTTGGAATCTCTAAACAAAGCGCATATAGGTATGTCTTCGCGTGGCATCATCGATAGCGCCACCATATGTAAAATTGTGCCGGAACTGTCGTCGAAGATCGACTTGACTTCTTCGCCCAGCAAGGTTACTTTGGATGACGGCGACGAGCCGTACAGTCCTGGCGAGATGGACGATGACATAAATACCAACAATTCCACTGCTGATATTCTCTCATCCGGCAAGAATAATAACTCGACGGAACTACAGAGAAAGATGGACGAACTGAATCGACAGATCGAGGAACAGAAACAACAGATACAGAACATTAGCTCGTCGTTTCTCGGTGAGACGACGGCCACTCTGCCGGTGAGAATTTTCGCAAGACTCCTTTTTCACGTCGCACGTCTCGAGATTGTTATTACTGTCGTTTCCTCTTATTGTTTTACTACAAATAAAGTTGATTTGAAGTTATCCCACCATCCCGATCCTGCGTCACTGAGCTACTTAGATTATTACTAAGAGAACGTGGTCTTTAAGGAATATCCGGTGAACGCGATGGTCGATTCGAAATTAGATATTTTACAACGAGAGTAAGAAAACTAAGTTGTTATTTATATGTCATAGTATATGCAGCTGGATGTAAATAAATAATTTTTCTACAATAAGGAGACTGTGATAACAGCAAAATCGCGGTTTCGGAATAGAATAAACGATAAGAGTCTCTTAGAACCTTACTGTCTTTTCTATTTTTACTGTCGTTTTCTAACTCGTTTTATTGCTTTAAACTGATAACATTCGTGTACGATTGCGAGAAGCAATATTATATATATTGCTTTCGTAAATATGTAGAGTACAGAGTGCGGTATCAATTACTAAACCAATATATATACACATTGAGCGTTTCAAATTATGTATCAGTTAACCGCTTGTTCATCGAAGTAGGAATCTCAGTAGCTCCGTTTCCCTTCTGTCATTGACTCTATTCTGAGGTATAATCGAAAAATATTCAATATCAAATTTGTGAATTTCACGCGAGATCTGACACGTTTGATAAATTCAATCTTTAATTATAAATGTAATATGACACTTATATGTTATTGTCTTACCTTTTCGGATAATATTACATCGAAAAAACCTGAGAATTCAAAGATAATACGTTTGTATTTCATTAATTAATCGCGCGCGAGACAGCGAAGGCTATGATTTGACTTCTATTGACAATTGATTGATATTATAAGACTTCATTGATATCTCTCATCGCTACATCTACACGCTGTTTCAGGGTTTGGGATTGGATCCACCGAGCAACGACTGTGACGAAGCTTACAGTCCGTCGGATGTACGTTCCTTCACGCCGCCTCCGCCCATCTCCAAGTTCACACAACCTATCCTCGATAAGGTCTCGGACATTACAATACCGCCAAATCTGCAGGAGATTTTAGCAAACGTGAAGCGGCAAGAATCTTCCAAAGTGGATCCCTATCTACCGTCTAAGCCTAGCGCGTCGTTTCTACCTGGAACAGTCAACACCGTAGGATCGTTCTATCAGAATACGGAAAGGTACTCACCATCTTCATCTTCCAGAATCAGTCAGTCAGAGAAAATAACGCCGGAGGCCCCGTCGAAGGAGACCAAGAGTACGTTGAGCACCTTGAGCGACTTGGACTTGATCAAAAAAGCAGAGGAAGAGTTGGCTGCAGTTGCTGCGGCGACAGCGGCTGCGACATCGACGATTCCCATGGCGCCTGTACCACCGCCGTCGACTTTGATCACTTCTGCTAGTACTTCGAGTCTTGCTATAACATCAATCGCCCCAATAAGCGACACGTCTATATTGACGTCGCAACAGCCGGTACTCTCATCGTTGCCACTTCCGTCGGAAGCCGAAGGGGGTAAAGCGGTGTACAAACCGAGCGCTCCGGACTCTCTCAAGAAAAGTTACACTCCCGAACAACCGAAGCCGCCTGGTCTCGAGGACGAGGACTTTCCCATGTTTCCTTCAACTCCGCCGTCGACGACTATAGATGCGACTAAAACTGCAGCGAATGTGTCACCTCGCACGAAACTCGCCCCTAAAAGCGGCGTTGTGCTGAGTGTCAAACGAAAGGCGAGCGATGATGGTAACGCGTGTCTCTCTCCTTCCAAATCGTCGAGGACAAAGTCGCGCTGGGGTCAAGGGCCGTCCGAATAGATCGGGCGAATCGTTGCGACGATTATTGTGTCTCCGTATACATATATACATACATAGTGTTCCACGTGCGCTGTTTAACAATCGCAGAACAAAAGAACGAGTGGATGCTCGATGTAATTTGTAACATAAATGTACAAGAAGCTCGTAATATTAGGAACGTTTGGAGGCTTCGCTCGAACGATTATTTTGTGTGTATTGAGGAAAGGAGAGTGTGTGAGAAAAAGCAAGAGGCATGAGAAAAGTCGTGTAATCAATGATGCCGAGTCGTTACTGTGTGGTATTTGTGTGTATTGAGTAATGAACAAATGTTTATTAAGATTCGTTATCTTTCGAACGCGTCTCTGAGAAACGTACGTTATGAGCTTTCGGTGATTATTGGAACATTGGAATATGTAGATATATATAAGAGCTTCTTTATTACTGATTCTCTTTATAAGAAAGAAAACGTGGTACGTTACACATGCGTCGCAGTGCGATTTGTACAAGAGCTGTTAAAGAGAGAGAGAAAGAGAGCCCTCATGTCATCCTATTTCCGGCCCATCTCTCTATCCACCGTAGCATTTGATTGCTGCGAATTTTCTACGAAAATTACTTGCGACAAAATGGTGTGTATTTCCCGGGACTTGTTTTCCATCTTCCAAAGCTCGAAATTTTGTGAGTAAATATATTTCCTCCCTTTCAGCGAGAGATATCAAGTAAATTTCACGTAGGTAAGTTGGGAAATTTATCTAATGATAAACGCGGAGATGTTTTCTAATGCTGGTGGTACGATCGCAGATTGTGTAGCAGCGTTATCAATGTGTATTGCTGTAGAAACTGTGTAGACGAGCGTGAAAACTGGCAGACATTGCTTTATTTTCACGTGCGCATGCGCTGGATTGTTTATCATCATCCGCGCGCGCGTTATCCTTGTAAATACCAAAGCAAAGGGTGAATAAAAAGAAAGAAACTCAGCGTTTATAATCGTGTTCGACACGCGATGTCTCATGTAACGGGTATGTATATGTATATATATAAGCGAGTCGAAAAGTCTCTGTAATATATTTTATTAAAGACTCTTTGCCTCTCTTCGTCAGAATGATCAGCTGAGACTTTTACGTGAAGTCAGATTCACTTTAAAGCCCAAATTCACAACTTTGTTTTTGAGTAGACGTTCATTTTTCAGAGATGGCAATATTGTGAAGAATAGCAGAAATATCAGTTAATTGACCCGAGAGGAGTAAGATCAAGCAACGATACCGTTTACGCAAATGTAAACTATTTTGTCTATTTGAAATTCAGTTGCTTTGCGACACGACTCTACTCTTTAATTTCCTGTTGAGATGCGACAAGTTGTGCATCAGGGGAGTACGTCAGCTTTTTAAAGTATTCGACACATAAACAGTTTGGTTGTTAATTATATATAATGATTCGTACATATGTGGTTAATGTTGGATGCGCATAAACTCGACGTACATCCCGTATACATATAACATATTTACTAGCTGTACATTTATTTTTCTCTTCCATAACGCAAGAATTTCATCGAGCTACTGGGACACGAACATTATTATTCGGAGCGTTTAACTGTATACAATTTTTTTGTGAACGAGCGTAGTGTATAGTTGCGAAAATCAAAATTATCTTAATCTCATTTTAGATAATCTGTAATTTGTGACAGAACGTTAAGTAAAATTTTATTTTTTAGGAAAAGTTTAAAGAACCAAGTATATATGTATGTAATTTCAATTTTTTAAATCTCTCTCTTTTGTATTATAACATGCATAAAATCACAATATTTTATTCCAGGTACTGTCGCAACTTGCGGATCGTCTAACGTAAAGTTTGATTTAATTTCTTTGTTCATAGTTTTTCTTTATCAGTTTTCTAGAGTTTAATGTTTATTGGTGACAAAACCGTTTGCATTGTCAAATTTGTATGACATCATATGATTTTCTCTAAAAGCTTTATTTTTCGACTGCCGTGATGTACGTATGATCTATAATCTTTTTCATTCCTGAGAAAATTTGGAAAAATGATTTTATAAAATATTTTCATTGATATGGTGATTCTATTGTGATGCAAACGAGTTTTGCTTCCATTTCTACGTTCTCGCACCTTGTGTTTCGAGAAGAAAAACACATAGCGCACGTTTGACATGTTTTTATATCCTTTGTACGCTCTCACGTATATTTCTTCCATCTCGTTATCGATTAGTGAAATACAACATATAGCGTATATCCGCAAAGCAATCGATAACAGTAGTTGACGTTTGCCTATAAGTAATTTTTTAATATCGCAATTGCCGCGAGAATCATATTGTCTATGTAAAATAGTTGTGAACATCTGTGTTTGAAAATCACACACGAAGACGCTCTTACATTTTTATATATAACCGAAGAACGTAGAGGAAAGAACTGAATTTTTATTTGTGGTTTATCAGACTATATATATAATTTATATATGATAGTGCTGAGTTAATTTAGCAATCTAATTTTAAACGTGACTAACGAGCGTCACTATAATCTCCAACATACTACAATGGGATTGCATAAGTTTGTAGGACACATTTATTATATCTACGTTTAAGGATCATTTTGTAAGAATTAGCCGTTTTACTTTTCTCGTGCACTTTTGTACCGCGATCTTCGGGTGATATGACGCAACAATTTATTATTATGTATTATTAATATTAGTCTCAATCATAAAAGTTATCACGTATATGTATATGCAACTGTTGATTTGTTTAATTGTGTCTTCTCTCTTGGTGCTTGAACGATAGTACATACGTATTTTACGCGAGAGTATCCATCTACACTAATCACGGAACGTATTGCGCGATACACACACATTACAAAAAATTTATAACAATTTTATAATTGCGCGATTGCACACAATAGCTGCATTTAGCGATTAACTGGCGAATGTCTATAATAAAGAATTAAGGAATAATACCGTTTCTTGTTAGCTCCCAACATTACAGATTATCTATCTAGCGATTTTATGTTCTCAGCGATATGATGCTCTCAGAGTGATATTAAAAAGT
>NW_022639508.1:658522-689245 GCF_010583005.1 Odontomachus brunneus | reverse complement strand
ATATATATATATATATATATATATATATATATATATATATTTAATTATTATATTAAACAGAAGTATTTCGAAAACAAGTTTACAAGATTGCACATCGTTCTTTGTCAAAGTTTCCAGATATATTAAATTTAACTTGTATTTTTAGATAAATAATCTCGTTTATATATATATATATATATATATATATATATATATATATATATATATAATTGAAAAAAATAAAATATAGAATTTGAAAAAGACAAATTTTCTAATGAGATTAATTTGAAAATTTTACTCTGTACATGCCCGTTAATTATTAGTTTTTATTATAGTTATTATTAGTTTTATTAGAATAATTATAAAAATTCAGAATTACTTTCTTTTCGGTCAAGCTAATATTGCATTATTTGTCATTTACCTTTCAACTTTATATTTAACTTTATACACGAAAATAAATTTTTAAGTATTTACCGCTGTCATCCCATCACAGCTCCGAGTCATGATGCATAAATATTTAGATATGCGTTCGGCTCAAAAAATGGAAGGCACTTTAGCGGCATCTTTAAATTGTAGTACTCGTTCGGTCCGCGGGAGTCACCACCATTAGAGGCTTCCGCTCTCGTGGTCATTTCCGGACGGGCAAATCGTTCCTATCATCCATTTTTCCTGACACGCGCAATGGAGAAGGTAAGGCCATTTTGTTCGAAGGTTCGACGTGGCGGCCGGGTTGAGAGGCGTCTCGAGAATCAACATGATTATTCGTAAGTATTGCATTAGCACATGCGATCTCAACGTCGTTTGTTTTTTATTCGTGACGAAATTATACTGACATGAGGAAATATAAATGTCTTGCATTTTAGCCGCACCGGTCGGCTCGAGAGCGGTTGGTCATGCCGCATGTCCGGCCAAATTATTTATTGCACTATTTCCGCAATCTATTAACTGATATTCGCAAATTCCGTTCACATAATTTATAGTAACAGGATTCTATGCCTTTCAAATTTTATTTGGAATATTAAGTGATAGATTTGGTTGTATATATTTGGCATTAGACTTAACCACAATTTCTTCGTATAGAAGAACGAAATACGTTAAGTTATGAATCTTAAGTTGAATCCGATTGTAAGAAAAGAAGCAATCTTATCATTATTCATTTTTTCAGTAACTGTGCTACCACTAGTACTGGTAGCATTAAGTGCATATTCTACACATGCAGAAGTCTCCCTATCCACAAATTCATACCTGTCCATAGCCGATAAAGCTCGTTTGAAGAGTATCCTTGAGCCAGGATTTCAGTTACAAGATATATCCACTGTATACTATGCTGTTAGTGGATATAAGCTTCTTGGAGAAGCTATACCAAAAACAGATGTAATTATTTTTCTTTGTCTAATACAATCTCTTTGAAATAATTGATACATAAAAATTATATGATGAAAAATGTATTTCTTGAAATCTTGTGATTGTAAGATTAGTCTTACTGACAATAATATTTCCTTCACCATAACTTGTAATATTTTTTATTATTATATTAACAGTATTTACTTGATTTTTTAGACTATCTGCAAGTATTTGATAAAGTCCAATGGAGAAAATATTAGTCCTGAAACAGCATTCTATCTTGCCTCTATATGGAAAACTATTGCAAGTTGCCAGGAGTTTCCTACAAGTATTCTGACTAAGGTAATATATGATAACAATAAGAATCATAAGATACACAGTTGTCAGCTAAATGATGCTTAAAAAACTTTCGTTCTACTGCATAAACAGTGAAGACAACGATTATTACTGAACAAGATATCTTTAAAATTAGATATAGTGTCAGTGAGTCACAGAATATTACATAACAAAAATATGTTTATATAGATATTGACAAATGTTATACAAAAAGATACTTCTACACTGTCTGATTTGTACTATGCGGTGAGTGGCTTAACAGCTTTGTCACAGAAGGTACCTGCTGCCAGAGTTGACAAATTAATCAAAATAATACAAGCAGCTTTGCGAAAGGATGATGGCTTATGGAAGTAAGTTATAGCATTTTATATTTAATAGTAATACAAACTCTGATATTTTTGCCATAAATAATATATCAATTGATTTAATTTTACATTATTAGCTCAGGCTACACATTCCACATTGCTGCAGATATAGGCACTCCAGCTGCATTTGCTTTCGACCGCATTGAAGATACTGTAGTGCAAGCTGACGAAGTGGATGGCCAATATATGCAGTTCGAGGGTGGCCTTTCCATTACGAGTACAGCCCTTTAACTCTTTTTAATTTTATATATATATATATATATATATATATATATATATATATATATATATATGTGGAAAGAGAGATTTTGAGTTTTAATTAATTTTAAATATTTTCTTAGGTTTTCTCGTCAATGGTATTCTCAAATTGTCGACTTCGTTGAACAAGAAACCACCATTAAATTTCCAACAAATTGTCAAGTTCAGCAATTATCTTCTTTCGCGGCGTTCTGTGCAAACCCCGAAAGGTGTTATGAATTTATTGTCTGCTTTAACTACTCTGGCCGTCGATAGTCCTGAGAAGCCTATTTGCATAACCTTGCTTGATGGAGGAAATAGTATCTCCAATCAGCAACCATTGGTCACGGTCAAAGTTTGCGATATTCTCGGTCAAGCATTGCCAACTGTGCCAAATGTTGTTGCAAACTCTGCCAAAAGAGTAGGAGACGATGTCGTTATATTGAGTAAAGAGAATTTGCAGCAACTCTCAACTGACAAGTAAGCACAA
This sequence comes from Odontomachus brunneus, assembly GCF_010583005.1. Taxonomy (NCBI): domain Eukaryota; kingdom Metazoa; phylum Arthropoda; class Insecta; order Hymenoptera; family Formicidae; genus Odontomachus; species Odontomachus brunneus. Next base: position 686,494 of record NW_022639508.1, on the reverse strand, counting down.
TTTGTTAAACATAGTTAAACATAGTTTATAAAAATTTGGGCATGTACTATATATTTTTATATGTAAAACTGTTCTTGAAGACTACACCATTAAGCAAAACAATTTTCTGTGCATTTGTTTTACGAGGAATCAGCTCCTCTATTTATGTAGATATTATAAGGCAAATATGCTTAGTCCCCAATACTTTACTGTATCAGTCTTTCTGTGCTGATATCAGCTATACCTTGGGGCATAACAATAGTTGTTGAATAGACCTTTAACCTTTTTTTTTAATATAATCAAGGTTAAGAAATTCAACAAACAATATTTTTGTAATATATATTTTATGTGGCATGTATTTTAATATATTCCGTAACGTTTTGTGTGTTTCCATAGAACTCTGTTCACAATGAATCTTATGAATGTTAAACCTGATCGCGGTTTCTACAAGATTTCAATAACCGCAGCGTCTGTCACAAATTCGATTACCATAAAGGTTTTATCTGAAACTGTATTGGATTATTTGGAAATCGGTACTGGCGATGCTGACCAAACGACTCAACCAAAACTTACGAGGTATTTGCGTAATAATATTTTTCGTAATTTCCTATAAAATTTTACATTTTTATCGAAAGAGAGATGTATTATTTCACAGTTCTAATTACGTTTTGTATTCCAGGATAAATACAGAATCGCCTTCGGGTAAACTCGAACACAAAATAGAAGCAGATTCTCAGCAGAAACTAGTTATGCGATTTTTGTTAAGAGATTCCGCCAATAAGAAACCGATGCGCGTGCACCAAGCCTTCGTACGTCTCACATCTGTTGCTGAATCCACCAATAACAAACAGCGTGGTCATGAAATTTTCTTCGTTGCTGAACCTGACGCTGCTCATGTCTACAAATTCGATATGGTAGTTTTGCGAGTTTTTGAGTTTTAAAACCATTCATTCTCTCACACAAAAATTTGTTCAAATATAAATTTTGCAAATGACATTTTTAGCCAGTGGGAACAGCAGCCGTGAATTTTGGTTATCAGAGTGGTGATTATGATGTAGAATTGATCATTGGCGATGCGGTGATCAGCAATCCATTCCGTTTCAACATAGGCACGGTGACATTGAAGTTCCCCGAGATAACTTCGATGGAAGATACCGATAAAAATATCCCTTATAAGCAAAAACCAAATATGTATATTACCAAGCCAGAAATAAAGGTAATTATTTTATACATTCGTTTAAACGTATATAAAATTCGTTTAAACGTATATAAAATTCGCCAATGCTCGTTAGTGACAGAAAGTCTTTGATAATTTTGTCACTTCCAAAACATTGGTAGAGGAATATGTCAAAGTCATTACAGTATATTTCCAAATTTGTGGTTACAACTATTTGGTTATATTCTTTGTACCTTGACAAACACTATCTTTCGTCAAACACAAATTGTAACTGTTCTTGAATTATTTTATGTACAACTTATCATTATTTTTTATTTCAGCACATGTTCCGCGAACCCGAACGTAGACCGCCTGCCTTTGTATCAAACTTGTTTACGGGGCTGTGCTTGTCACCGGTTTTGCTGTTACTGATCTTATGGGCTCGGCTAGGTGTCAATATCTCAAATTTCCCGCTATCTCTTAGCGCGATTGCATTCCATCTTGGATTAGGAGGTAGGTATCAACCCCTAAGGCCAGTATTAATAGTCGTTATTTGAAGTTTGTCTCATGTGAGATACTCGGAATTTTCACTTAGAATTAAATCCAAGTTTTTCATTTAAATTATATAATACATGTAACATTATATCTACAATCATGATTTAACTAGAAAATTCTCATTTAACTCTAAACTCAGATCTGAGTATCTCAGTTGAAAGAAGTTTCGAGTAATGAATATTAACACGGGCCTAAGAGCATACGCTTAAACGCCCGATTTTGCTTGACAGATGATAATCTATATGTGTCTATCTGTTTTCCTCGGGCGTATAGTAAATCGTGATGTTTTCGCAAGTGTGATGCACATAAAGTCACATTTGTAGCCCGTAATTCACTACAAGTTTGTATTAAATTTTACATGTAACAAAAACCTACTTGTTTCTTTTAATTTTTTTCATGTATCGAAATTTATTATGACGTCGATATGTAATATTAATATCTATATTTATCTTATTTGCAGGTATTTTCATACTGTTCGGTATTTTCTGGCTGAAGCTCAATATGTTCGTCACGCTGCGGTACCTTATCGCTCTGGGCGTAGTTACATTCCTCGCTGGCAACAAAATGCTGTCTCACATAGCTCATAGGCATGTGTCGCAACGTTAAGCTGTGTTTGTACGTGCGAAGACTTTGAATATCGTGTTGCGGTTGCGATTGACAGTGCAAAAGAGTGCAAAATAAATAGATAAAAGACTGCCGTTCGTTTCAAGTGGCCGATACCTAGAAAAACATCGTTAAGCTCTTCTCTCTTTTTCACTTGCCACATATGTAGAGTACAAGATATCGTATATTTTGTTAATTGCATTTCTTTATTATTGTTTAACGGTGTGAGAGAACATATTGAGAATAAACCTTGTTTTTATATTCGCGCTAATAATTATAGACTTGTCGATGAGATCGTTGAAATTTATCATCTTAGCCTACAAATTTATATTTCAGTTTTGTAAAGCACGATCATAATGGTAGTTTTTTGAAGAGAAATATCTCTATAATCTTTATATCGTTATATTTTCTAGAAATAATAATCATCCAAAAGCAAAGAAAGCGAGTAAAACAGCAAATGCTAAATTTTACGTTTATATTTAGAACAAATAAGTTATATAAAATTTTATATGTATATGCTAAGGCTGCCATTACAATTGCAATATCTTGCTTAATGGAGTGGTGATATTAAGCCTGAAGCTGTATTAAAAAAAACGTGATAGAATACTGTTTTTCTCAGAGGTGGAAACATCATTAAATTATTTTATACTTTACTCCACTTTTTCCTCTTACCTTCTGCGTCATGTAAGAATGAAGACATTCGCGCAAGCGATTCGCCTCGCTCTTCAATTTATTCCTTTCCGATCGCAATTGCATAGTGATTACTTGCACAGCGCCGACTCGTCGCCAGAAATTCGTCAAATCTTGATAATCTTCCATGATCTGTTACGAAACGTTCTTACATATTCTATGATTTTTATCGGGTATATTGAGTATGTTTGAGTGCATAATTAAATAACCTGATGGATCATGTTAAAGTCTGATGGAACAGAGACTTGCTGCGACGAGGGCGTTAGTGAGTTTTCTATCTCCGTGCAATAGACAAACGGAATGACCTTCTCTTCTTGCGTTTCATACTTGCGACAGATTTGCATCAACGTAAGCAGTTGTTGGCCCTTAGTTACAAGACGTTTTAAATGCTTTATCGCCTTGTTGTATTCGATCGTCAATATCTTCAATTGATCTTGATCTTTTGTTTGCTCTGAATAATTATTTTGTGTTTCTTACAATACTGAATCGTTTACAACTTATTGTAGCAAGTGATAGCATGTTGTAAACAACATGTAACTTAAATATATTCAAAAGTTATAGAACATATATTTTTACAGGAACGTTAATCAACCAACTAAAACACTGTACAATGGCTGTTCACCTGAAAGTAAACGATTTTTCATGGTAGAATAAGCATTTTGGAAGAAATTGTGCTCCATTAGAATTTCAGAAATGTCCTTCTTAGCAGTAACATCGTACATTGTTATCTTGCCTCGAAGTTTTCGTATCTCGTCGAAGAGATTTGCGGTGCGCGTTAATTGCTGTGCTATCACTTGCTGATCTTTCTCATCTTTCTCTTTGATAGCTTTGTAACGTTTTCGGCGATTCATCGTTTCTGGAATGTCATGTTGATCGATAAGTATTGTAATGTTTGCTATAAAAATTATGAATGCCCACTTACTGTTATGGTAATCTGACAAAACTTGTCGTAGATTATCCCACGAGTTACGTAATTGATTCTCCAGTTGACCCGCGGAAATTCTGTAAACATCCTTGCTATCTTGCATGAATGCGTCGATTTTACCTTTTGAATTAACAATGTGATTGGATTTGTTTTAATATCGACTAAATTCTCATGTATTCTCATATATAAAATTTGAATTAAGCGGTCACATCGTCTAAGATCAAGAAATAACTTTTACTTATTAAAATTTGTCTATATCAAGTAATATAATTAAATTATTCACATGAGCAAGACATAAATTATAGCTTTCACACACACACTACACACACACACACATATATATATATATATATATAAAATAGCCTTCACAATTTATACCAATTTCGAAATATGATTTCCAAATTGTAGCGCATATAAAATTATGTAATTCCGAACACAAGTGGCATATTGAGGCATAATAAGTGTAGTAGCGCGATATTAATAACATTACTGAGTGTAATGCTCTTGATGTTGTCTAATGAGTCGTCGTGCTGTCGCTCAATGCCGCGAATGATTGACTCTATCAAGATCTCGTCCTCGTTCCATTGACGATCGATTTTGCCGACTTCAGTGTCCGCCTGGTTGACCGTTTCAAATAAGATTTTTTGATAATTCCGCTCCTTATGTTGCATTCTCTTCCTATATGCAGTGATGAGGTCAAGACACATCCAGTCGCTGCGAGTGTTATTTAAGAACTTTCGATTTCCAGCCTCAACGTTCGTCGCTACCTATACGTTTCCAACAGTTGATCTATGATCTCCATGTGTGATCTCACGTTCCTTTGATACTGCTCTTCGGCCTCGTCTAACGCATCCATTAAGAAACTTATTCTGTAAGGATATGGATATATATGTAAAAATTTATTTAAAATGCATATCAAAAGTTACAAAATACACTTGTTTATTTGTTATTTGAATTTGATTGAAATAGGATAAGACATATGTAAAATTCGTCTGCCGATTAATTTGATTTGAAATATAGTGACCTGTAATCCTTGATGTCAACAGCTCGATCGAAATTGCGCCATGCGATTTCCATATCCTCGACTATTAGCGGCATTTTGATCCTCATCATCATTTCTCGCCATAATGTGCGATAACGTTTTGTGTTTAGAGCACCGAGCTCGATTTCTCGCATAAGATGTTCTTTTCTCAACATTTTGGCACGTTCTTCAATCTCACGTTGTTTTTCTTCTCGCCTTGCCTTCTTCTCCGCTGCTACTATCTTTATCATAAGGCAATTTATTTATTTTATAACTTGCTTGATGTTTTTCACGTCGTTAATATATTGAATATTACGATATTTGCTATTCTCTTAAAGAGTTTTCATCACGAAGATTTTAATTAAAAAATAGAGAGTGATATCTTACCGTTGGACGCATTTTTTAAATTATTTAACGAAATTACGTATGATACGGCGTTAAATTTTTAGGCTAAACTTTTCTGACAAGCATTCACAAATAGCATCGTGTTTTCCGTGATTTTCTTTTTTTATCTCGAATAACCCGTAACCCAAGAGAAAGAGAGAGAGAGAGAGAAATATAATGAGCTTTTCAATAAGAAATAGAATCTCGTTGTTTGACAATTGCGTCTATTACCGTATATCGTGCATATTTTACAGGATAGTTTTTGTATAATTTAACAAACAACATTTTTAATTTACATACGTGTCGCAATTTGTATTTGTATTCAACGGTAATAGCTGTTATATTTAATAAATGTCAGTAATCTGAGTTTAAGATGCAAGAATAATACGTAATCAGATGCAAGAAAGTGTGATAATTTAGGGACTACTGTAATCAAATTAGCATTTCAATTTTAAAGTAACCGACTAATTAACGACGAGGTCCTTTTACAAAATGATTTACATACGTGGAATAAAAGAAAAAGAGTCAAATAGCGGATGCAAACGCGGCACGCAGTGATATGTATGCCGACGTGGAAAATTTCAATTTTCCCAGACATCTTCCCAAAAGATATCAAATTATAGCTGCATTAAGAGTAGCGATATTGCTACGATAAATACACACGTGTTGCATATGCACATTACAGCACAGCGAAATTAATATATCGCAATTTTTTAATTTTTTCTAAAACCTTTTCAATTTATTATATATGAGAGAGTTACTTTGTTTGATTATTTTTACGGTGTGAATCTGTTATATATGCACAGTTATAGACAATTTCTTAGATTAATATATATTAATATATTCTAACATATCATAATTGATTAGATTTTCGATATAATAAGTGAGCTACGAAATTTCATAGAAAAAAATTACATGCAAACACCGCATTTGTTTAGTGGCGAAGTTATTCCTCTAGTCCTTTTTGAACGTGTCTTGTCGGGATCTAAGAAGGCGCAAAAAATGTCATAGTTTTCTCTTTTCATATTTATTTGAAATAAATTATTTATGGCGACAATATAACTCTTTTAACGCGCTAATTAACACTTTTGTTAGCTCTTTTGTATTTAATGTACAAATAAAATTATCTTTAACGTTGCAAATAGCTGGAATCTCTCGATTTGAATGTCTCGCGACTTCTTTGCAATATCTTAAAGTGGAACTAACAAATCTGAGCAATATTTTTCGTCTTGTTTACTTGTCGGAAACTTCAAAAAGAAGAAAAAAGAATATAACTTTTGAGTTTCGCAGCTAAAAGGTTAATACTACACATTAACATCTTGCAATATTGATGTCATATATAATCAGAATGTTTAAAACGGATGGAAACGAAGTTGCGAATGTAATAACAATATCATTAAATATGTTAACTACAGTCACGAAACAACGAAGAAACCGATAAAATAAAATATTTCAGCAATAATAATACTGGCTAAAAACGGGTTAATAACCATAATCGGGATGTTCCCATGATTGAAGTTTTTTTAGATTACGTCTAGAACCACTTGTGTGTACATTAACATTTACATATGATTTCGAGGAAAATTAAGAATAAATCAAGAAAAGGATCAATGGTGCGAATATAGTGTTGTGGAATCAAAAGAACCAGCTATTACTTGGAAAAATCGATGTAGACTAATTTGTAATTGATTTTTCATAAACAAAAGTGTCAAGATGATAGCTTGTATGTACATTGTAAGTGATAAAAAATTAATTATAAATGGATTTTGATGGATTTTGTAATAAAAGTTGAGAATTAGTTACAGATATATCTAACGTTAAAGACCAGAGACTTATAAGAAACATTGACCTCTTACGTTAAAGAAAAATAAAATTTAAGTTAGTCGAACAATTCATAAGTATCAGGTGATACACTAAATTTGAGTATAGTAATAAATGATCGTATCGTTTCTTTGATTGTTCCGCAGGTTTATCACGCTGTTTTATACGTTATTTTTAATGAATTCGTAACGAATTCGTATTATTGGAAAAAAAAATCGTACAGACGTAAAAAAAGTCAATGATCCGGATGAAGACCGGAATTCCCCGAAAATCCATATGCTAATTTTCATCCAGTATTTCTATTCATTACGCAAGGCCATGTATAATTCATCGCCGAGAAGCGCGTATACAACAAGGTCACAATGAACCTGCGGTTCGTCCTACGTGCGAGTGAACAGAATCATTCGTAATTTCTATCGATTTTTCCTTATTTATCGAAGTAACCGATCATTGTGCTATGTTCGGTCATTATATAAAGACATGCGACGCTTGGCTTCTTTATCGTTAACGTCATTGTTTAACTTCTGACATTCCAGTTTTTAACTATGAATGTTTGAAGAGCTCGTAAATGTCGTACTTCAGTATCTAAGTGCAAGTCATTATGGAAATACAATGCGACCTTCTCGCGTCGTATTGTATTTCCTTGCAGTCGTGTGAAGGCTACGACTGCAAGGAAAACGAGTCGAAGGGTTCGTGAAAGTTGACGAATAACGCCTGAAGATAAGAGCGAACGAACGTGAGGAAGTAGATATAATTAATTCGGCAATTCGATTTCGAGATCGGAATTCTTATCGAGTCACTGGATGGGTTCAATGTCAAACGTGAGGAAACGAGTTCTCGGTTGCACAAACGCGAGACAAGGGAAAGAGATGTCGAGGCGGGGGCGGACGAACGCACCACCACTTCTGACAGGAAAGAAAAATGTCTTACAACGTCTTTCCGAAGAATTTGGTACGAATTTCCGATGGTAGGGAGCGGCCATCCGATCCTGTCGTATAAAAGTCTTTGGAGCCGCTGCTTTGGGTAGAGTTCGAAAACGTGATCTCGACAAGGTACGTAGCACAACGTAAACAGCAGTGCCGCGATCAGGGCGAGTACAGAAATGTAACTCACGTCTCTCGACTTTGCAAGACTCGTGAAACAAAGTGAAACACAAAGTTGAAGTAAAGCGAATTCTGACAGTTTACTCTAGTGGAGGAGGATTTTTTTTATTTCAATATAAAATTCAAAGTTAATTTATAAATTCAGGTCGGATTAGATTTGTTTCGTTCATTTAGTCGCATATTTTTATTCGATACGCGATAAGCTGTAAAAGAGCATGAGTTCCATTTCTTCCGCCTTTTTCTCTACAATCAGATGTGTAACATGTTTAAAATATAGTAACCGAGACTTATGCAATCATCATTTTGAATAATCGATCCTTGACTTATTATCTAAAATCTAGATTAAATACGTCAGGCATAATCAAGGTCATGTTACGTAGGTTTGCTGCTAGGTCTCGAATTTCGCTCTTTAAGTTCGATAATATTTCACAATACTCTCGATATCATTGCATACATTAGACCGATGGAGATGTTATGTTTATCGCTTGTGTTTTATCTTTAGATGCAGACAAGGTACATCATAGTGCTGGTTGCCATGCTGGCCATAGTCTACGGCCAGTATAGTCAGTCGGAGCAGCAAAGTCCACAGAAGTTGTTGCTAGCGCCCAAAAGTGAAACCGCTGTTGCCACGGCCGACTCAGCTAATGAGCAAACGCGTACCAAGAGAGCACCCATTCTTCTAGGAAAGGCTCTCGTGGGTGGTGCTCTCCTCGGTAAAGGACTCATCGGCGCTGGAGCTCTGGGCGTCGGTGCTCTGGGTGTCGGTGCTCTAGGTGCCGGTGTTCTCGGCGCTGGATTGTACAAGTCCGGGTAGTAAGTAACGCTTCCTGATGAGATCTGTCAAATTTTTGCGAATACAACATGTTCTTCGTGTTTCTGACGACACGCTCAATTTAAGTCTTATGTTCTTCTTTTGGGGGGATACGACGTCATTTAAAATTTAAATCTTCTAGTAATATATCGAACCTGGAACTCGTAAGTGTCGCGTTATCGCACAAAGTTGCACCTGAAACAAATTTTATGAATGACGGATCTTTACTACATTTTTACGCGGGATTCTTTGATATTGAAAACAACGTATTAAAATTGGTGCCGAACGAGAGTGTAAATCGGCGAAAAGAGTTTATACGTCTTTCCCGGGCTACTATTGCTGGAGTCTGTGTTGTCATTGTCGTTAGTCCAATTTTCGCAACGCTAATTAAACCTTGTCGCGTCGGGAGTTTGCTAAAGACGTTATACCGGAGATGTCGATGGTTTCGGTGAAACGACGATTTTCTTTTTTCAGTTACGGCGGAGGTTATGGAGGCTACGGAGGATATCCCTATCATTATCACAACCATTATCACAACTATCCTCAATATGGCTATGGTTATCCGGGTTACAGTTACGGCTACGGCTATGGCGGCTATGGCGGCTATGGTGGCTATGGCGGTTATTACGGATAGATTTACCAATTCTAATTAAACATTAAGAGTGAGTTCAATAATAGTTCTTTTCATTTTTCTGAAAAATATCATACAAAGTAGTAAGATATATCTGTACGTGGAAAGAGAACGGGGGTTGATGTCTATTCATTTCAATTTCTATTCATAGAAAACTTTGGAATATATTTTCTCTTAAAGTGCAGAAACATAGGTACAGATATATCACAAGTGTTTCAGTTCTAGATTCACAAATCTTTTAAATTGATGTTAAAAAGAACACGATGATGTTTACGTTGAATTCATCTAATGTAGTGACTAATGTATTTTTTTTTTGCAGATTTCGTTGATGAATGGAACTGTCTGCTGTATAATCGGTACCTGTAATTTAGATGATCGTTATTTATTAATAATAACCGCTACGTCGTTTTTACAGGATACCTCTTCGTATCGCCAATTTGGATTAGTTATAACTTGTATCTATAACAATTTGATACATTCTGTAAAAAATATTAAATTTTTAATAAATATAGAATAAAACCAGAATTGCACATTTATGATTTTATTTTTAAATGCCCAGTAGATCTAATGTTGCCAGTTTATATTGTCGTGTTTGCGTATTTCTGATGAGAACAATGTTCGATTTTTTGTTAATCATTTCGACTAACGAGGGCAAGACAACATAGCCTATCCCGATACCTTTTGCACGAACTAACGAAAAGTCTCCCGCTGTTATATATCCCATTACTTCTCTATCACAGGAATAGCGAACTTTCGTGCACTTCGGTAGATACAATTTCGACATTTTCTCCGATTGCTCAGATATAATCTTAGATAATGCGTTGTTCGAATCTACACTCTTGTCTAGAATTTCAGTAGATTGCTCCAGTAACTTAGATACGTTACCTTCCGGCAATTTCTTCTGTCGAATTCTTTGCCGTCTTAATCGTTTTAACAATAATAAATGATTTTTTCGTGATACTTTACGCGTCGCCTCGTTTGAATCAACGTGACACTGCTCTTCAGGCCCAATCCAGCGCTTATCGCTTTCCAATTTCTTTAAGTCTTCGGACGTCGGTATGCATATTATCGCGAAATCATTCGGCACTCCTTTCATCATAGACACTTTAACACATACTAAACAGTTCTTATGCTTATCTAAATCCTGGAGATCGATTTGGGTAGTTTGGACATATGGACACTTTGTATTATTATTTTTGGTAGGAGATCGAAGACGAATGCCGGCTTGCAGAAACAGCAGAAACGCGCGATCTCTCAAAACATAAAAATCTTCAGTGCCTGACCACTCCTTTATCAATATCTTCCAATCACAGAAAAAAGGACTAGTAATTCCAAGTTTGATAAAATTGACTCTTCTATTCGGTGGATAACGGAAATATTTCTTAGTTAATTCTTCCTTCCTAGTCAATGCTTCTTCCATATACGCAGGACTGTCAGGATCATTGACATCAGGTGTGTTTGGGTTCAAACTTTCGAAGGCTATGAATCTTGATTCTCGAAGAGCACCTACTCTTACACATTGTTGTACAAGTGCTAGCCAAATCGGCATTGCCCAGCCAGCTGGTATTATAATGTCAATACCAGAGTCTACAAATGCTAAAAAGAAAACATTTTACATACACTTTATTATAGTTCTTTTATATGTTATTAAAGCACAGTTATATTTTTATTTTATACCTTCTTTGTAACTTCCAGGCCTGGGAACAAGAAGTATAGGTATTTTCGCCATAATACCTTCATTGTAATATTTATCATTTGCTACACCAGGTACAAGACATTTACTTCTGAGCATATTAAATTCGCTCGTTGACAAGCAAGTATCACTGACAATATGACGTATTTGTGTATCCCAAATTGGAGTATAATTTAAATTAGTTGGTGACATTAAGGTAAACTGAAAAAAGGTCATTTCTTTTTTACGTTCCATTTTCTTTTCATGTAAGTAGAAACGTGGGTCTAGAACAGTCAGTCCTATAACACTTTCAGGCAAATTTATTGTTTCTTCAGACGTCTTTAATTCTTCCCATAATTTTTTCTGGACCTTAAAGGCTTCCCTATTCTCTTTGTGTTTATAGTATTCAATATGCCATGTTTTGTTATGAAGTTGTTGTTGTATACTCAAAATTTTAGAATCTGTTTTATCTTCTGCATTAACTTCATTAATTACTATTTCCTTTACAGATTGCAGAACATCATTGTCTATTGATTCCTTACTTATGTTTAACTTTATATTGTTTAATGACTCATCTTGTTCCTCTGTAGCAGTGGAATTCATTTCTTGTAAAAGGTCTGACTCAGTTAAGGATGGTACTTGTAGTGCATATGTTAATACTTTTAGAGTCAATGGCCCATAAAGTCGAAATCTATTTAATGCATTCCTCAAAATCATCATTTTACAACCGGCGTCATTTATGTATAAATATTTTAGGCTGTGTGTAACGTCAGTTACATCTTCTTCAGCATCGCTTTCTTTGAACTTGAAACTCGACGTAATTTCGTTAAGGAAATCAATGTAAAAAGCAGGATGTACCCAGATCCAAATGGTTCTGATATTTGACTCTTTTGGTCTCCAAAGAAAATGCACATTACCAATAGGAAATTGTGGATAACCGTTTTTTCTAAAAAACATCAGAGTGCCTTCGTTACGTCCGTTCATATATTTGATCGATATAAAAGATAAGCCAAATGGTTTACAATGTGTCTTCAAAGTTGTTTTCAACAAATTTTCCTCTCCATTTATCTCTATGCAAGTATAATAAGAGATATCTTGCAGTAGACAGTGTTCTGTTGCAGCTCGATAATTAGCTCTAAAGCACTTGTCGTTTGGATGATCCGCGATTCTATATCCCCATCTATCAACCATATGAAAGCGTTTTGCATGCCAAATGTGAGTTTCCAACCAATGTTTTTTAAGCTGCCTCCGATTGTATTTAGAAAGTAGATTGGATGGTCTCCTACGATGTTTTCGAGAAGGTCGCTTGCTCTTTGGTGGTAAACCTGACTTTGCCATTTGATTTAAATGAGCTTCTCGCAACTTACGTGGCAGTCTTTTAACGTTGTGAGACATGGCACGTCTGCGCATATATACAGGAAGCTTTTGAAATATCAACTTTGTCATTTCAGGATTTTCTGCAAGTTACAGAAGCACAAACATTCAATATTGTATATTCATGTTTAGTCATGTAGAATTTAAGAACTATTAATGTTTTTGCAATTCCATAAAAAGAAATTGACTAAAAGTTGCTAAAGAAATTAATATTTAAGAGGAATCATAATTGACAAATTATGTAGAATATTAGTTAAAACGGATATAATGATGTACCTATTGAATATGTCATAGAAGAAATTTCACTGGCTCGTGCAGCAACCACTTTCATAATAGATACTTCATGTGGTAATGATTGGGAGCCTCCCAAAAATGCGTCGAATTGTTTCTTTTCTGCCATCGCTCTTATTTTCTGTAAACATATCAAATTAATTTTACTTAACCTTTTGCACGTAATTTGTATTCTGGGTTATTGCTTTTTCTTGCACACACACACACATATATATATATATATATATATATATATATATATATATTTAATATAATATATATATTTAATATAATATAATATATATATTTAAAATATATTTACACAATTATTATTTATATTACCGTTGCAGAGAGAGCGTGGAATAACTACTTGTAAATAAACTTATCTAACTTATTGATAACCTAACCTAGATTTTGGCAGTCGTATAGTAGCGATGGTAGCGCATAAAGTTGCGTTCATATGCACGCATGTACGGAACGCTTTTCTTTTCAAGTAGTATAACTCAATGACGGATTGGCCAAATTCTCTTTCTATTTCCAAATATTAGGATTCAACATTATATACATGAAGTCTTTCTGTTTTTAAATAATATATACATATACATTAAGAGAGAAAAGGAAAAAGATGCACGTATATTTATTCATAATTTAGATAGACGATAAATGGAGCAGTGTGAAAAAATAAAGTGTAAAATGTACAATTGAACACACCTCTCCGATCATGTTCTAGTGTGATGCAATAACAAGAACCGGTTGATAGACTTTCGAAAACTCGTGACATAGTAACTAGAAATTTCATAATTATTTTATAAATATTACCATTTCATAATTATTTCATAAATATTACCAACGTGATCAATTGGATAAAAAAAATTCCAGGCATATATAAGCAAGGTTAATTAAGTGACATGTTATTATTAAATGATAAGCAGGATTATTTTTGTGGAGACATTTTTATCATAATACCACGTGCGTTATTCTTTTCTTATGAATTATCACACGAGTGCGATAATTGATGACTGGCTCACTTCGAGAGATTATTTTGTGGAAGATTTCATAGTGTTGTGTCAGTGTAGTTTGAAATCATCTCTCAACGATGAATAAAATAAGTAATATGTCGATGGACATCGATTTGGATGATCCGAGGTTTCGTATTAGACCGTATCAACAAATCATAGCTTCTTGTACTGGTGCATTTATTACATCGGTATTTGGTAAGTTGGTATACTTATGTGCATGTCAGTTGTATAATGAATATTGTTGATTCTTAAGATATTGCACAATTTTTTAGAGTAACTGCATACTTATGAAAATTGTAAGAATATATTCTGTCATGTGATATTTTTAAGTCACATATCACTATTTTAAATATAAAATAAAATTTATAGATACTTATATATTTTCTATTGCTTTCAGTTACTCCTTTAGATGTAGTAAAAATACGTCTTCAAACACAACAGAAAGCAATGCTTTCAAACAAATGTTTTCTGTACTGTAACGGCTTGATGGATCATTTATGTCCTTGCACTAATGGTAAAATGCCTGAGTGGATGAAAAGGAATGGAAAATTCAATGGAACAATAGTATGTATAACAATTAGATGATTGTAATCTGTTATATTTTTAAAATTCTACGATCTAAATTATATTTTGAAACTCTTATTTGCCTCTTCTGTTTCAAGGATGCTTTAATAAAAATAAGTAAAACAGAAGGATTAACATCATTATGGAGTGGATTGAGTCCTACTCTTATTCTAGCTGTCCCTGCTACTATTATATATTTTGTTTCGTATGAACAATTAAGATTATATCTCAAGGTAATTTTAAGAAATACTATATTTTTCTTGTGTGTGTTTTCATTTATTTTAAACTTATTTAACATTTATTAAATTATATCTGATTGGAATATTCTGTATTGTTAATCACGATATTGTAATATGTTTTTTTAGGACACATATAATAAAAAATTTAGGGGAAAGACAATTAATATGGAGCAACCCTTTTGGATTCCCATGGTGGCTGGTGGTACAGCACGAATCTGGGCTGCAACATTAGTGAGTCCTGTAGAGTTGATAAGAACAAAAATGCAGTCGCAGAGGCTGAGTTATTCAGGTAAAGTGAATAATACAAAATGAAATAATAATGAAATTGATAATGAAGCTTTGATAATACTAAATTTGCTTTCTGTGTTTCAGAAATAACACAGGCGTTGAAAACTGTTGTAAAATATAGTGGTATATCTGGGTTATGGATGGGTTTAGGATCGACACTTCTTCGCGATGTCCCATTTAGTGCTATATACTGGTTAAATTATGAATATATAAAGCGAATGTTTTTTACTACACATACACAGAGCGCACAGTACAGCTTTACTTTCAACTTAGCGGCAGGAGCAGTAGCTGGATCAGTATGTATTGTACAAATATATTACAATCTATATATCCTACAAGGTTGTGCTAAATTGAAAATGTCACAATTACAGGTAGCAGCATTTTTTACTATACCATTTGATGTTGTAAAGACACACAAACAAATTGAAATGGGTGAAAAAGAAATTTATTCTGGTAAATATTAACATGTGTTATAGGAAAATAATTAACATAATATATCTTACTAACGATTATAATTTTTTTAGATAAGCCTAGTCGCAGTAGCAATACATGGTCTATAATACAAAAAATTTATCATCAAAATGGATTGAAAGGTTTATTCACAGGATTGACACCACGCTTGGTGAAAGTAGCTCCAGCTTGTGCTATTATGATTGCGACTTTTGAACATGGCAAACGTTTTTTCCAATCGTATAACGCTAACAAAGCTCTCGAATTCGAAGTTGATCATGATATAAAATTATTGCAACACAAATCTAATAGTACAGAATGACATGTCTACCATAGTGAATTATACAAATCTTTAATAAATTTTAATTTAAAATCTAGAGTTTGTATGTTATATTTACTAAGCCCACTCATTGTAGTTCTGCAAAGCAATATTATTTCGCAAATTTCTTAAAAATAGTGATGTTTAAATAATATTTAAGTTTACATATCTTTGGAAATCCATGATATTAAATTAAGACATGTCTCCTGTTCTAAATAAATATAACTAACTATTAACCCTTCCAAGATACCAAGGAGTATCCCAAACAATACATCGAGTATATGATGTCTTCTCAATAATAACCGCGATAAACATACAGAAACAGACCATGCTAATATAGGTGATGCAAATATTAACGAAATAGGCCATATATAAAAAAAGAAATATGTAATAAACACAGCACGAGACGCATGTCCAGATGGAAAGGAATATTTATCAGGACCTATAAAAAATAAATTGTTATCAAGACTGGGTCGTCTTCTTCTTATTATTGCTTTTAGTATGCAAACTAAAAGAATGTCAATTAGCAATCCTGAAAAAATTGTAATAGAAAAGTAGTACTAGTTTTTTATGTATCTCATATCAATATTTTAAGTAATGAAAAGATTATATTTTACATGGTTTACCTATCATAAGGTTAACTTGCATCTGGAATAAGCTTTTGTTATCTAAGATCTGAATAAATATCAGAATAGTTGTGAGCCAAGGTATACCGTGACATGATAACTGAAAAAAGAAGGAATATAAACAATTACAATTAAATAATTTTATTTAATAAACATTATAAATAAATAAATGATTAGGTATACCTCTAGAAATTTATAATGTATTTCCAACTGTCTCAACGGTAGAAATTTTTCTACCAAATTAACAAAAGCATCTGTCAAGTAAGTATCCACTGTCAAGACTGTCCTCAATGATTTACGGATTCGTCTTCCTTCAGACTTAAAAAAATATAATTATTATTTTGTGTCTTTTTATATAGATATAATTTGTATACTAAAAGAGAAAATAAGATAAACTAATAATTAAGAAAATACTGTTAATTTATTTCTATAAAAAGTAATTAACAACTTAAAAATATTGAATAATTATTTTTGTATTAATAAATAATATCAAACATAATATCAAACGTAATAAGAAAAAATTAATAATTACCGTTTCCATATTGTCTCCCAGTTATGGCAGCAACTAACATCCAAAAAAGTCTTTGATGAATCAAATTTTGTACAATATGAAATGATTAATTTCATAACTTTATAAGGAGAAAAACAAAAAATTACAAACAATTGTACAAAGTGTAGTGAAGTGTAGTTCTAAAGAACAGATGTACTATACGATTGCAATACGTCTGTCAAGTGTGTTTTAATGAATTATTGTGATTGGTTGGCTCGATAAGTCGGAATTGTTGTGATATCCATCTAGTACTTTAACGGCCGTGCGCGCCAGTTTGCAGTGAAGAAGTCGTCCGTATCTCTTGCAATTTTAACTCGTCGAAATTGAGTCTCGTGTGTGGATAATGGTTAGAAGCACCGTACGTAAGTGTTGCACTCGTTTGTTGTGATATCATGATGTAGTCATTGAGAGAGAAACGGGTTGCCGATATGTTTCGTTGCGCAGTAGCGGTTAGGAATTCAAATCACAATGATGCACACTGTTGATCTGCCGAAGCTGAGCCCCGTGCATAAATTATCGTTGTGAATGCGAGAAATAGGCATTGTACATTTAGTCGTGGTAAAATATCACATCAAATATATTTGATATGATATATTTCGGCCGGACAAATCATCGGAAATAATACTCTTACACCTGCACTTTTGCACTTTATCGTGTCGTGATAGGTCAGAGTGCAAATCGTTGCTTTTTATGTTTTTGCGTTATCCAAGCGAGACAAATGTGCGAAATAAGCTACTAAGCATGCGGAGCTTTCTCACCTCATAACACATTATTCATATTTCGAGTACTATATCTTTGAATATATTCTTTGTGTACTCTGTAATAAATAAATATTTTATACTTTGTAATAAATTATTCTATAAAAGAGGGTGTTATGGGTCCTTACAAGCGGCGCTAGTGAGTCGAGAATACTCGCACCTCGAGAACACTCGCATTTCGAGAATCGCAATCGTCGTTGTAATGGGCTCACTTCAATTCGGTCTCTTTCGGCACGACCACCGGCACCGCAGGACGCCTCCGGGAAACCGCTTTGTATTTTTTGCGATTTCGATTGGCTGATGCCGATTTTCGTGCGTGGATAATGACTAGAAGTACCACCGGTAAGTGCTGCGTGCATTTATCACAAAATGGTATCACTAAATAGTTGCGGAGAGTAAATATCTCGCGAAACGGGTCGACCGTAATATCGAGCAAAGTTTCATACGTACGTAATGGCGGTTCAAACTTTAAATCACAATGACGCGTAATCTTGATCTGCCAAAGTAGAGTTCTACGCGAATAGTCCTACGTGAGTTAGAATGCGAAAGACAGATTTCGTGCGTTTGTCGTAGTAAAATATCGCGGTAAATAGTGCGGGAAACAGATGTCTTTCCGAATAGATCATGAATATTGACGCAATTCTACACTTTTCTGTGAATCATATTAGAACGGTGGGAAGCGCAAATTATGTTCTTTATATTTACGAGTCGTTGAAACTGAGTCGAGTGTGTAAAACAGAATTACCGCAAGTGTCGCGTATTTGCAGTAGATAGGCGTCGAGAATAAATATCTCTCGAAATAGATCGTCGAGAATGTCGAACGATTGTTGATTTCGAATGATTGTTGACGTAATGGCGGATCGAATTAAAATCGTAGCATTTTACGCTTACAATTCGTCGAAGAAAAATGTCACTCGTGAGAATTGTCGTCGGGAGAGCCGAAAATGCTTTACGCGCATCCGCCATGGAAAAGACAATCGTCGAAAGTGAATATCCTGCGGAGTCGGTTGTCGAAAGTCGGTTGTCGAGGAGAGAATCGCGCGATCGTCACGTAAAGGTCAAATCACACTAGCGATTGATGATTGACGATTGACAATTAAAGATTAGATTTTAACGAATCAACAAGCTTCAGCCTTGGCTTGCTTTGTTCCAATTGGTCAAGTTCCAATCTTCAATCGTCAATCATCTGTCGCCAATCGCTAGTGTGATTTGACCTTAATGGCGGCTCGAACCGAATCGTGACATTTTACATTGTTGGTTTGCCGAAGAAATATTTCGCGCGTAAATTATCACCAGGAGCGTCGAAAATAAGTTCCGCGTGTGAAAATGAATATTTGTGTAGACAATGCCGAGCAACGCGGTGGGATTATTCGTAGATCAACTCGCTGCATTCCACCCTGCATTCACCCTCAATGTACGAAAGGAAAATTTAGTAAGTCGATCAAATGACTATAACATGTAACAAATATACGACCTTTGTATATTAAGTCGTATAATCTATTCTCGAATTAAAATCAAATCTCAAATAGCAGGGTGACATTTTAATGACGTTTATTAAGACGTCACTTAACTTCACTTTGCTACTTGAGATAAGACGTCCGAATATAGTAAATCAGAGCACATTGTCTATAATCTATTATTTTTATAACTTATATTTTAATGTATAATTAAAAAATCTTAATTTTTTCTTGAAGTAAAGTTATATTTAGCAAGATAGTATTACTATTTGACAATTTCTCATGTGGCTGTTAATATTTTTAGTAGATAATATTTTACATAGTGATAATATTTTTACATAGATGTCGATACTGATAAAATTATCGACCATGGAATATATAAATATAAATGTATTATCATGTAATTAATAAACATACATACAAAACAGTGACTGGGTAAATAACAATTATAATAATTGTAAAAAATAATTGCTATTGATAAAATAACTGCAAATGATATTTTCCAAAATTAATTTCTCATTAAAAGAACTTAGTATGTCAGTATTAAAATAGCATATATATTATATTATATTATTAGCATATATATTAAAATAGCATATATAATATTAAAATAGTATATATAATATTAAAATAGCAATATATGTCAATTATCAAAATAGCACTGTAAAAAAGTGATATTTAATTTTTTTTGTATCAGTTAAGAGAAAAGACATTCTTTAAAATCTATAATTTTTATATTTTGATTTTATTGTTTTGATGAGTGTTGGAATGTTGGAATATTAGGATGTTAGGATGCATAACAAATATACTTAGAAAATTCTATTCCATTTTTCGCATCAATATATTTCTTTGATTTAACATGCTTTGTGTAATGACATAGATGTGAAAGAGCGTATCACAGTTTTGAAAACGTTAGTCGCAATATGTATGTCTAATAAAAACATTACATGATTAATACATTCACATCCACATTACATTTCGCGATTTATAACTTTGTACATATCACATGAAAAAGTATGATAATCACAGGAATAAGTGGTTAGAAGGTTCGTTGATACAGAGACACAATCATATCTTCTTATTACGAAAATATGTAAGAAAGAAGTAATAATTATTTTGAAATTATTCATACATACGCAGACTTGCATCTGTATGTTTTGATAAAGCTCATTGTCGTAACTTTCATAGACATTTGACTTACATAAATTTTTTTGACCTGTATGACCACTAATACATCGATAGAGAGTTTCTTACTATTGCAATAAAAATATCGTAAACATTAAGGAAATAATAACAGCTGCAGGAATAAATATATTCGGTCGTTGTACTGTCAGTTCGAGAATGCACATCTATCTGTCCTATTTAATGCACAGAGTGTTTTTTAGAATTAAAGTATACATCAGAATTACACATCTAAAAAAATATCAGTTCTTTTTCACGATTCAATTTTTTATCAAATGTGTATTTTATCTTTAATTCTCTATTCTATTTTCGATTAAATTAATACAAACTTGCTTCTGGTATATACAATTCTAGGACAGTCTGTGCATTAAATATACTTAGTGTAATATACTATTATAATTATAAGATTGATATTGAATTTATTATTCACACATTAACAAATCACCAATCGTCGAGTTAAACTGATCGCGTTGACAACATCGCAATTCTCCGTTTGATTATTACATGATCTTAAAGTACGCGATTAATATGGAAAATAGAGATTGCTGGATTAAGCATACTAGTCCTTGCATGCACCTATATGCAATTCAGCTTTCCACCGTGGCTTGGTAATATTTTGACGTTTGTGTGTTATCGAGTTCTCTTTTCATATTTTCAAAATATCGCGTGGCTAGAAAGCAGAACTTAGTCGATAGCATGATACAAAAAGCGTCGCATAGATAAAGCACTATTAAAGCCGCTATGAAGGGGTAAAATGGAAGATACAATTGTGGATCTGTTTCTCGGTGAAAGACCTTTCGACGTTGCACGAGCGTTAAAAAAGTCATTGCACGTGATCGTTGTGCGTTGCGTATGACCTGTTGACAAAAAAGAAATACCATTATACTCGAGTTAAGTAGTTTATATTAATCCTACAAAGAATACTGCCAAGTGCCCATAGATATTTCGCCTCTTTTTCGAAAACTTTGAATATTCAAATTAATGATACATTAATTTGAAGCTTATGTGGAGTAGGTTAAGAATACAGTCTCGATATTATTCTCATAGTCGTTTGGCAGATAAACAATTCAAAAGATTGCAATTTTAAGTAAACAACCATATTAGCTGTTTGTTGAGATTGCAATTTTTTGGATTGTTTACCTTCAAACGACTACGAGAATAATATCGAGACTTTCTGTTCTTAATCTACTCGACATAAGTATATATGAAGCATGTATAAAATAAGTACAAGGGTATGGATTGACAAGTTATAAAGGATTTAATTTATAATTATTTGTCAAATAATGATAAATAATCATAGGATTCTTTGTAAATACCTACATTTCGACTTGGATATTTCCTCATTCTCGATAAATTCGCCAATTAACATCGACAACATTCTATATAATAAATAATTTTACGCATACTTGAAAACGTGTGTACATCTGGAAAACGTGTCTATATACCTGGAAATATTTAATAAGTAACGTAATACTCGATTACAGACAAGTACGCGATATGCAAGTGTATCAAAATAAAGGACACAAAAGCTACATTATTTCGCGTCATATAACAACCACTGTCGCGCGCCAAACGCGATGATAACAATCAACATTCTCCAAACACATTCCAAACTATCATAGCGGTTAAATCTACTTTCGTGAGTCGCGTATTTTCCGAGTGTTTTCACTACGTTTCGTCATTGTATGACAAGTAGTGTATTTTGATAATTTTAATTTTGTGAATTTATGATTAATTGTTTTTTATCCTATACTTGCATTTATTTCATACAACAAAAAATATTGGTCGACTGAAGGATAATTTCTTTTGTTTTTATTTCATTCTTTTCGGAACTTTTTTAGACTCAGAAAAGCAAACAGGATGTTAAGATAATCGAGTATAGTGAAGAATATCAAGAATAAAATATAAAAATAATTGTATATTGATATAAAATATTTTGAGATGAGCAAATATTAAATAGTAATTTTGAAATGTCCTTTTCTAAAAATAACTCAGAGTGGAAGAAATGGTAGTATAAAATAATAGTTCGTAACATCAATCTTGATGGAATTCATGATTAATTGTAGAACTACAATTTCGGCTCGGATATTAGTATATGTCTTTTAAAGCTTGTAGGTCATGCAAGGACTGTTATGTGAAAACATACCGTTCAATCGAAGAAACGCGCATACTCTGTCACTTGTTGTCACCGATACGGTTGCAAATGATTCGATGAACTGAGATATTACTGGAAAAAAGACGAGAATGAATTAGAAATTGTTTTGCACACAAGACGCGCGAATCGCGCGAACAACTGAATCAGAGCTCTTTATTGCTCTACATATCGTGAACATTTAATAACTATTTTTTTATACAATTATATAAATATGATTCCAAGCAACACAAACATAGATTTGAACTAGAGATAAAAAAGTCACCGTGCGTAGTATCTACGAGTAGTACGATCGTTAGATAAATTGTTAGATAAAATGTGCGAATTGAACGCATATCTTTACCTATTCTCGTGTCGTCTTAATGGCGTCGTATTAGACGGATGCGATGATGAAGAATATTGGTGACGACTCGGGTTTCTTCGTCCGATTCAGCCGATTGACGCCGCGTCAGCCGGTTGGTCGGCGTACCACAAAAAGACGAAGTAGCGGCTTGCTTCGCTTGTGGTGTCGGGAACGAGGAGCGGCGGATAAGCGGAGGCGGACGCGCTCCTGTGGGAGTGGATAATTAAATTTTTCTGTCTTATGTCTGCCCACTAACCGCATTAAAGCGTTATCTCACACCGGTAGCAGTGCCTTCTGCACTGTGTCACGGGCATCTTTCAGTTCTTTTATGATTAAAAAATACAGCTGCAATGAGCAAACTAGATAATTTATTATTCAACTAGATAATTTATTATTCAAAACACGTAGAATTCCTTCCACAGGGACTCTTATAATTATCGCGAGTACTTTTCGTTAATTAAAGATGCAAATTCACAACTGCTTAGTGCAAAATATCGCTACAGGGAAGGGCCGTGGATCTATTATGTATATTGAGAGAAAAGAAAAATAATTAGTTTAAATAAAATTATAGTTATTTTTGGCACCATCCATATATATATATATATATATATTTTTTTTTTATATTAAAGTACATGCATGTAAAATCATTATCACTAACATTATAGTGGAATTTAATAAGGAAATGTTTTTCTCGACAACTTATAGAGAAGTAATAATTTTTCTGTATGATTATAATTACAAATATCAAAACATTTTTCTCAGTGTATAGAAACCAATCAGATATAAATTTCGAATATTCGAGTTGTCAATAGACTGCGCAAGAGAACTTGGAAATTTTTGAAAAATTAATCGCGTGAGGATATATGCTTTCTTTTATAATTTCCTCAATTTTGCATGAACATTTAAAAAGATAATTTTTTTTATTGCGTACTACTCTTACTTTTTTTGTGCTTACCTAACAAACGTAATGCGGAACGGTGCATTCCTTGTATCTCGAAGGACCTTTGACTCCTAATTAATTCTCTTGAAGTGGGACGTCTTAGAGCGGGTAGGTCCACGCCGGAGGAGCATCTCCGAGAAGTAGTCGTGCTTGCCCTAGACGAATCCTTATGCATTTTTGAAAAGAAAAGGTGCAATAGTTTGATGAATGCGTATCTATCCGAGCATCGAGAGACGGCCTAGCTATTAGCTCCGCGAGCGAAGTAGCGCGAAGCCTCTATCCGTCGGTCTCTGCCGAATATCGCAATCAATCTTCGAACGTGGTGCAAAATATCGAGAGTGTATGTATTTCATACGGACAATTAATTTAGATTTGGTAACACGTAGATGCAAAGTGCGGATAGTGGATAACGTGCTCGAGAAATTGTTACACGGAGAAAAATAATTTGCTGGCCCAGCATTTTCTACTAGTCTAGCAAAATTTTTTCATTATTATATGGACAGCAAAAAAATTTGCTAAGAGTACTAATCACTATTTGCTGAATCTACAAATTATTTTGCTGTAAGAACCATGATGGATTTATATAAGCAGTTGCAGTTTTGCTCCGATAGCAAATAAATTTGTGAATGATATATTATTTTGCATTGATAGCAAATTAACATGATTCTTAGGATAAATATA
This sequence comes from Odontomachus brunneus, assembly GCF_010583005.1. Classification (NCBI taxonomy): domain Eukaryota; kingdom Metazoa; phylum Arthropoda; class Insecta; order Hymenoptera; family Formicidae; genus Odontomachus; species Odontomachus brunneus. The sequence continues at coordinate 661,931 of NW_022639508.1, read as the reverse complement.
TTTAACAAATTTTTTTTATTCTGGCAACTACTTTATTTCTACTCTGATAACGAATAATTTGTAAAATTAGTTACGTCAACTAAATTTTTGTGCTGTCATTACGAACATGCAGTAGCAACGACGATTTTGCTAAAAGAACAAAATTATTTTTCTCCATGTATAAACAGTGCACTTAATTGCATTGCTCGCGTTGGAACTTGGTTATCAGCTTCCATCGAGATGCGCGCGGTGGCAATTTTATTTTCGAACAGTCGACCGTCTAATTAGAGCAATCGCTCGAAATGATATCGAGTTATCTTCAAGAAGATAGAGAACAATGTCTCACCGGCTGAAAAATGACAGTATACGCGTTCTTGAGGACACAAAGTTCCAACGCGCGAGCTTGAAAACTTGGGTAATACGTGGCGCAGTACTTTTTCTCTGGCGAACTCGAAACGTATTCGCAGTACTTCAATGAGAGCAGCTATTACTGATATGAGCAACATCGCCACGAGTATGTGGCCCGCGACCGTGACTGACTTCATTTGGCGCATTTTTAAAATATCTTCAGCGTTTTCTCTCATGAGCTCGTCGATATCCTTCTTAATCTCGCCAAGCTTCCTATTCTTTCTGCTATTCTTTTCCTCTTCGGAATTATCGTCGTTGTCGTCGTCGTCGTCGTCGTCGTCGTCATCGTCGTCGTCGTTGTCGTCATCGTCGTCATCGTCGTCGTCATTGTCGTCATCATCATCATCACTATTCCTATTGTTATCATCATTATCATCGTCGTCGTCGTCGTCGTCTTGCGCATACGTGCAATTTCCATCGTAATCGCTCTGAAAAACGGACACTAGACGATCCTCGTACGGTAGGTTCGGGCAACGTCTCAATTTTCGATGATCCATCGGTATCACAGGCGTCCTCCCCGTGGCGGTTGGGTCGGTGACATTAGTCTCTTCGCCGTCGCGGTCCCGATTGTCGTAATTCGTGTCGAACAACAATCGCAACGGTAGGGACAGTAGCACTCCGAATATCGTCAGTATCAGCAGAATGCTGACGTTGATGCCCATCGACAGTCGCTTCTCGGTCATGTTGGCTGAGTGTCGGCCACCACCACCTTCACCACCACCACCAGCAGCGCGCTGTTGTTTACCTGAGCGCCTTTAATTCGCGGCAATCGTTCTCGCGGATTTCCATGGCAACATGGTGCACATCCGATCGCGTTCTCTCGCCAAGTCGCGCGCGTCGCCCTCCCGGCGCAACGCCACGAATCGCTGATCGCCCCGGATGTACTTTCTAATTGTCGTGTCGGTCGGCCAACACTGTCGGCGCGTCGAGACGCCGGCTTGCGTATTCCTCGTTCGTAACGTCTTCCTCGCCCCGACGCAACTGTTGCGCGTACCGTCGTGCGAGCGGTTCGCAGTGAACCTGGACGTTGGCTGATATTGATTTCCCCAGGTGGACCGAGCACGTACGCGCAAGTCTAGCGCAAGCCTCGTTTGCGCTCGGTGGACACCTTGCATATAACGCCGATAATTAGATTACGCTTATGGGGAACGAGACGTGACGATTTGCACGGAGCTTTGAACATGCCGAAGGACGGCCGAGAATACTCGCGAATAGGTTAGAGATTACTGGGCGGCAGAAAGAGACTCCTCTTCTTAGACTTGTACGTAAGTCGTGGAGGAGAATTGACGGCGTTACCTCGTGACTGATAAAGTTGAGTAATACTGTGCGTTAAATCATAATCATGAAGACGCACGAACGTCGTAATTTCATTCGATTCATTCGTTCTCGAATTAACCGGGCGGAAGTCATAACGCGACTCGCGAGGAAGCTCGAATGCACGTGATCACGTGAAGCAGAATTGGCGCGAAGAGACGGCGGACGGGACTTTCGGTGCGGAGTTAAGTTGTCGGACGCTACGGGTTTCGCTCCTATTGAATGGAAGAGAGCGATGGACGGCACGACGCGCGAGGAGGCAGGCGGCCCTCGAAAAGAGCGAATACCGCAGGTTTCTCTAGCCGCGTGCATACATAAATAATATTAGACAATATCAAATTAAAATTCGCATCTTTCCGCAAGCAACAATGGGTCCCTCGGTGGACCAACAAAGGAAACACCCGCCGAGCCGCGACCGGGCGAGTAGTAGTAGCAGCAGCAGCAGCAGCAGCAGCAACAGCAGCATCGTGGCGGCGGTATTTATAAAAGTAATAAAACAGTCGAACAACAACTCTCGGGAGTGAGCGGCAGCGGGAGAAAGAGAGGCACGAACGGCCACGGGGAGAGAAAGGGCGAGCGAGCGCGATAAGCCGGGAGGTGAAAAGAGGAAGGCAGCGGGTAGAGGAACAGCAAAACAGAGCAAAAGAGAGAGATGAAACACAGGAGAACAGCGACCCGACCCGACCGACCGGTAGCCCAGCCAGCACACGTATATCTTGCTCTGCTACTCCGATTCTTCGAGGTTCTCATTGATGAGCTCTCGTGCCTTCGTGGAAGCGCGTCGCCGGTGCTTTCCGAAGGTACTTTCCGAAAATAGCGACGATTACCCGTCGCGCGTACGAACTAACCAGATCGTTCATTGAGAGAAACGTCGTCACACACGGCTTACGAATAATAATGAGTACATTCACAGACGTTCCCTTTTTCACGTATCACTTCCCGCACGACTAATTAATTTGGCGAACCATCAGGCTACGGATTTCAGTACGTGCGGAGACGATAAAAAGGTATCATCACAGAGCAGCTCGACTTTAGTATTGCGAATATCTAAATAGACGTGTACATATACATGTACATATACATGTGATTATATATAATTAAGTAATTCATCGGGATAATCGGGAAATTATATCGCGACGTCGCGATTATATGTAAGTGATACGATCCCTCTCGTTCAAGTAGCGTGAGTACGCCCGGTTCACTCGGAATTTTCAACGTCTTTATCTTTGGTCGGGACTCGCGCGACTGAGGAGTAGAGATTAAATTTATCATCAAAGTGCCTGTGCCGTGCTCTCTCTACGCATCACAAAGAGAACGGCGTGCTCGTATAGTCTGCGAAAGCCATAATTACCTCGTGCGGCACAATTATTTCGAGAGGAGCTTGCGTAGCGCGCACCTCACCTCACAGGGAATCGATTATCGCATGCACCATGGGCGCGAGGCGCGCTTCGAGGTCATCGATTGAACGATTTTTACGGGTCGGCCGAGAGACGGTGGACGTGGATGGGTAGACTGGTAGGTAAGTTGAGAGCCAGGGTATGTAGAGCAGATGCTGCGCTGGCCGTAGCAGAGTGGTGGCGGGGTGCGTGATTTTTCACCGCCGACAGCTCCTCCTTCGAGAACCGCGCATTCCACCTCTCCCCTTCTTCGGGACCTCTCCACCTTCTTCTTCTTCTTCCTCCTCCTCCTCCTCCTCCTCCTCCTCCTC
>NW_022639508.1:608450-656467 GCF_010583005.1 Odontomachus brunneus | reverse complement strand
TCCTTCTCCTCCTCCTCCTCCTCCTCCTTCTCTTCTTCTTCTTCCTTGGGTTCCTTCATCTTTCACTCTTCGTTCTTCTTTGCGTTCGGCCAGCGCACTCGCTATCTCGCTCGCTCGCGCGCCCGCGTTGGCGAACGCCAGCCAACGTACGCCGCGGACACGCCACTGGACACCAGTTGCACGATCTTAGATTTGCTGATCTCGCGTTCCGAGTGCACCGACACAGAGGGAGATGTGCCCGGCCACAGGCGGGGTGCAACGCGCGATGCACAGGGCGCGCCCGCGAGCCACTCCCGGCGGTCGGTCGCGTGTGGCGAACGACGAGTGCACGCGAGTCACGCACGACGCCGGGCGTATCTATCGACACGTCGCGGAAAATTCGGCCCGCGCCAAACGGCGGGCACGTGCGCGAGATGTTACGCGAGATGACGGGGATATCCGTTATCCGTATGCGGAAATTGAAAAAAGTTTCGGGAAATAAGAGTCTGCAGATTCAAATAATACGCCACGTAATTAAGGGATAGCGTGTCGATAGCGCATTGGGACATTAAAATCCGTGGAACAGCAAGCCGCGTGTCGTTATTGAGAAAACACTTATTATTAATGTTGCACATTGAGAAAAAATACTTGAAAATTTAATTTTTTTGTGAATAGACTTTGTATCCTATAAATAAATTTTCAAGTATTTTTTTTCTCAGTGTACCAATGTTCCACGAATCTAACGAGCAACGGCATTTTCGATGAAAATTTTTTATCTTTTACGTAAAACTTACATGTCTTACAAGTGGAAATAATTGACGAGCACGGCAACTCCTAAAATAATAACACAACTTTACCTTTTCATCGAATTTCATTGCTGTGTACATTCTTAATACATTATTTTATACAATATTTTTACAAAACATAATAATTTCGATAAGTAACGTGTATAAAATCATACACTTCTGATGATAAATTTATAAAATAATCAGAAGCCGTAGAAATCGATATTATCTAGGAGTTTGTGCTCGATATATCTATCCAGGTCGTGTTAATCAGTTTTTTCTGCATGTTCTGAGAAAAATGAAGCATAACGATTATCAAGAGTACTATTTTGAATGACCAAAAAGTTCAATTTGAAAATCTCCTTTATCAATGGTCTTGTCGAGTGAAAAGTTCGTTATGTGTGTTGATCGATATCACTTACCTCCACCTTCGTGTGTATCTCCTAGTGTAGTCCTAGGCCGGAAAACGTCTCACAAGACACGAACATCGTCGTCATCATAGATACGTTAGGCACCAACTTAAATACAGCTTCGCGTGTCGCGTCACGCCCGGAATGTGACGAGCACTTTTCTCGCCGTGTTTTTGCACGCCGTCGATGTTGACGAAGAGTAAAGAGGGGGATATGGCCTGTCGCAATTTCGTGCCTAACTACCGGTATATTCCGCCGGTATTAAATCACTCGCGCTCCTCGTAAAATATGTGCATCCAATTTGCGGCTCAGAGCGCGCGCTCGCGTCCTGCAAGCCCGCGGAATATTTACGCGCGCATTTGATTAGGTTGATAGCGTAATTACTGGCTGTCCGAAAATCGATTTAAGCTCTAAAGAGGGTAAACGGTGTCGGTGGAATTCGAGAGTTATTATCTATTATGCCATGTTATGAATTTATGCGAGCGACTCGGCGCGGAGAGTGCAGAGTGGCCGGCAAAAATCGGTCGCGTTAGCTGTTTCGAAATCACCGGCAGTCGCGGTAAGACACGGCGACGTGTGCGTTTTCGTCGGGATCCTCAAGAGTCGAATAAAATCGGCACAACGCACGTCCGCTCTTCTCGACGCACAGAATCTCGCATTGCGTCGATCGTAATTCCAGTTGGCCCCGAGCGATCCGCGCGCGGATTACGAAGCGCAGCCCTCTTTCTCGCGTCGTAACTCGCGTTCATCTTATCGGAATTATAACTTTGTTGCAACATCCGCCATAAATAAAATTAATACCACGCCGCGCGGACGCACCATCGCGAGACGTATGTTTCCGTTGAACACGCATCGCCATTCACGCACGCTCGGCCGGCATGCGTGGTCGGTTGAGGGCGAGAGAGAAAGAAGAGAGAGATCGCTCTGTGTGTGAATTATAATATTATTATGCAGATTTCGTGGTGCATCGGTAAATAGGCGCGGACCACGCGCATGCTCTTCTCCTTTTCTCTCTCTCTCTCTCTCTCTCTCTCTCTCTCTCTCTCTCTCTCTTTCCTTCCTTCCCTGCCTCTTCTTCTCGCTTTCTTCTATCGTCGATCGACATTGCGGATCGCGGACGGAATCGTGATTACCGAGATCGCGAAATCACACCCCTGCCGCACCTGCGCCGCAGAAAGCGAGGCGTGAATGCAACTAATTGGCGTTGCGCGCGACTCTCGAGCGATGCGCTTGGGGCTTATTTCGCATAGCTGCGAAATTCCCATCTATGGCGTTTATAAAATACGGACCGGACGGAAAGGGACAAAGAGCAGGGGGAGGGGAACGGAGTGTTGTCCGGCCGCGGGAGGGTCGTGTCGTGGCCGCTTTCTCCGGTGGATGCGAGAGGAAGGCATCGCAATTACGCAAATTGCGGCTCTGTTCTCGCCTGCTCCGGGCCTTACCGCCCGCGGAAGAGCATTAAGACGGCCGGCCGGATCCGGTCGCCGTGGTCGGCGAAGAATGGCGCGTCGCGCGGCGACTCCGGAGACGTCTACATACGTGCAGGCCGCGTGCTACGTTCCGCGCACGGACGCGCTCGATCACCTTCGTTTCACTCCACAAACGGCGCGAACGATTTGAATGGGATAGCACACACACGGGCCCCGGACGTGCTTGTCGTCGAGGATGCTGCGAGCGAGACGCTCGCGCCGGCTTGTCGCGCATGACGGAACGGGGAGTAATTGGCGGGGAGTAGCTCATTTTTCAGCGGATACTCATTCGCGTGTCTTCATCGCTTGGCAGAAAATTGCGCGGGTATACGTTGGGAGTCGCGAGAGAGCTCCATGTGAAAAAAGAAGATGAAACGCAGTCGTGTTGTAAAAAGCGCATTTAATTGCTTGCATCGCGATAATTGGACGATTAATTGGAAGGGGAAATAGCGCGATATATCCTGAAACAGGAGGATTTAAAAGGCATCCCGTGAGTGCGTGACATCGTTTCCAATCTCGCTAAAATAGCTCGCGTCTAGACGGGTAATCCCAGTGGAAAAATCATAATCCCGAAATGAAGTTTCCCGAATAGAACTCACTTCTGAGAGATTGTGTGTGATATCCGTGTGATATCCTCTCGCGCTCTCCGTGCACGCGCCGGAGTCGGCTTACATCTTCGTTACGATTACCCGCAATGGTATCAATGAAAGCTAATGGATCCTCTGTCGCTTTCTATTAGGGATACTGTCAGCGCGCCGGTGCTCGCGCGCGTGGCAAAAACGTTGGCGCGACTCGCGCGCATAGGTGGAATCGCGCGCGGCACGACGGAACGCGTATCCTGAATAACGGCGTGCGTTTTTCCGGCGCAGCACTCTCTTAGCCGCGACCGCGCGCGGTTCGTGTTACCAGGACGTATATATCTCGACCGACACATAAATTTATCGCGGGGCTGATCAGCGCTAATAAGACCGCGCACGGCAGCCACGCGCTGTCTTCGAACGAACGAACGAACGAACGAGTGAGCGAGCGCGGCCCGACCAGTTTCCCGATATAACCGGCATTTTTCATCGGACCCGGCCGATTCCTCTCGTTCCACGGTGAGGTTTCATGCCAGACGCGCGCCACCTCCGTGACTTGTCCGATACCTTCGGCAACGGTAGCTACTCTGTGGTAGTCTCGGACGACAAACTCGTTTTTCGTACCCACCATTCAAACCGCTCGCCACTCGCGATCTTGGCGAGCGTGCATCAATTACTCGGCGGCGCTGACACGGTCTCGTAAAAGGAACGATCGCGTTTTGCATACATTGAATAATGGCGATTTCAAGTTTAAGGCTCCTGATCCTTCGCCGCGCACTTCTGATTGACGACGTCAAAAGCGAGAAAACGCATGACCGAGATTCTTGCGTGCCGAGATTCTCAAATAAAAAGATATTTGTGTGAAAGAACACTTGAGATCAGCTTGAACATACTTGCACAACGCCCTAAAAATTATCTACTCCCTTGACAGTCGATGAATAAAATTAACATGAAACTTTTTGTTTTTTTAACTTACTTTCCCTCATGATTTTGTCGTGTTTGAATTTTACGACTATATATTGGCTGTCACACTAGTATGCTCAAGCGATCTAAAATGTTCTTTCATTCAAATATCTTTTTGTTTGAAAACGACATGCAAAAATATCTAGCGTGTTATTTTTCGCTTCTTTGACTTCACGATCCAACATGGCCGCGGCGAGTACCCAGGTGCTTGAAATGATACTGGAAGAATTCGCATGAATCTGAGGAAGCTTCTCTTTTGCAAAATATTTCACGACGTTAAAGCGATGTCAATTGTTATGGAAGTAATAATCGTAACGGTGTAGCGTGCATAAGCACTTTCGACTACAAGTACAATTTTCTAAGAAGAAGCGTGTTCTGTTTCTTATTTTTTTTGCGCGTTGATTCGCTCGCGATACCTGACCGCGTATCTCCATTACGGCTTCTATGAGGTGTTGCATTACTCGGAGCAACTCGAGGACTCCCGATCCGCCACGGGGATCCCTTTAATGGCGAACTGATTCCGCGATCGCGCTTGATGCGAAATAAATGCCCCACTTGATTCGCGCATCAACGCGACGGCGCGGCTGTATAATATTTCGCTTTACCCTCTACTCTTTCTTCGGCGACCGCGATGAATCCGTCATAGCAGTCAGCACGACGAGAGAAGCCGACGTCGCATGGTTCTCTCGCGCGGCGACAGATTGTCGCTCTTGATTCGAGCGAGAATCAGAGCCGCTCGGAACTTCCAACCGAATATACACGGACGCGTAGCGAACCTACGATTCCGCAGGCCCGAACAGCACGCGGTTTTACGAACGCGGTTCTCGACAAAACATCGTAGATCCGCAGCTTCGTTGTCAAGACGAACCGCACGCGCTACCAGGATACAAACTTCTTATGCACAGCGGGACTCGAGTCGCTGTTCCTTGCCATTCGCCTGTTCTTCGCCCATGTCGGGAGAGCATCCATTCGCAGCCGCCGGATTTTTACGTCGACATTAACGCACCTATCTCGTGTACCGTCCGCGCGCACCTGTTGACTACATGTCGTAGCGTCGCGCGCGTCCGCTCTTTCGCGTCGATAGGCGCGTTAAGCCGCGCGAGGGGAAAGAGGGGGAAGTGGGGGATAAAAATTCCGCAATCTGCCGGACGATCTAGATGCTGCCGGTAGCGAGAGCGCTTTTAAGCGCCACGTCGAGCCTCGCGCGCGCAAAGGCGAGCGCACAGCTCGGTCAGGGGCGTATTAACGGGGACGGGGACCATATAACGCGGGCGTTTATTTCTCTATCGGCGGCGTCGGCTCTCGAAAGGGCCGCGAGCTCCGATGGAAACGACGGAAACTTACACGAGGAGCCGATAATTAGCGCGAACCGAATCGGCTCCTGGGAAGGCGAGAAAGACAGATAGAGAGAGAGAAAGAGAGAGAGAATGGAAGAGAACGCGTACCCCAGTGGCCGGCGGTAATCGTTGTAATTTATACCCTGACTCTCCACGGGGGATATAGGCTCGTTGAGATAGGCCAGGAGTGTAAAAAAGGCGCACGGCGAAAATGTCGCCCAATTAACGGGCGAATTGGAGCGACCGAGGTCGAGCTCCGCGCCGATGCGTGCATGCGTGCGTGCGTGCGCGAATGCGCGAATGCACATTTTACGTGCGCGCGTGTCCGTGTATCAACATCCGTAGAGGAAGCCGGCGGTGAGGAGGAGGAAGTTTAACGAGTCTCTCCCTCTCTCTCTTTCTTCCTTGCTCGCAAAAGCCGCCGCTGCACCATTAGCGCGAGAGCGAGCGGAGCCAGCCGGGCTTAAATATCGCGAGCGTTCAACTGGACGAGCCGCGGAGCGGAGGCCCAGCCTCGGCGAGAGGCGCGCCTTCCTTTTGAACTCCGAGCCACTTTTACGATTTTATTATTGGCTCTTACGCTCGCGATATTTATGCGACGCCGCGCGATACTTTCCACGGCGCAACGCGTCGACTTTAATGGCGACCGCCTTATCCCGAGGACGCTTCTCCTCGGGTCCGATTCCGCCGCGCGATGCGCTAATAACGCTTCGACTGCGCGCAACTTAATTAGGAGGGCATGGACGCGCGGCCGACGAGCCGGCGCACGCTTGTACGTCGAGGGATTCTCGCGTCGCGAAAATACATCACACTGGAAGAGAAGAAAGTGGTTGATCCGACTAAAATTATAGTTACTTTTGGCCTCAATTATATTTTTTGTAATAAAGTAGTAGTAGTAGCATCCATAGAAAGGTATCATCACTAACATTGTAGTAGTTCAATTTAAAAAATGACTTTATCATAATTTTTAGTAATTATTTCTTTGCGCGATTACAAATTGCCAAAAATTTTGTTCTCAATATGGCTCTCGTTGATATAAGCGATCATGTCGTTGAAAACTAGACGTTTGTTAGCGACGAAGGCGTTCTACATAGCAAACTGCTCACGAGTCTTGATACAGACATCGCGAAATGTGATGCTCTCATTTGTTTATCGAGTTACTGAGCGGAACAATCGTACACCGAAATAAATACGGTCGTGCCGACCAGATTCGATAGTAAAATACGGAATAACTAATTATATGTTTGCTGCAACTACTGAGAGCAATTGCTGAGTTATTGATGTTGTAGCAGTGACGATATCTAATTGCTACAACCGGATAAAGTGCAATTACATTGATGTAATTGATAAAGTAATTAAGTCATACACGGAGAAAATTTTATAATAAAAATTAGTATAGGATTTTCTAACTCCGTGAAATAGATCGACATTTTTTGCAGTAATTACTATACTTTCATTTCATATGTGCTACTTATAACTTAGAAATTGAAATGTGCTATTAAAATACTTGTGTGTTTCTTGCGAAATTTACTATGTATCTTTTACATTTTATTTTACTATGTTCTTTAACAAGACAGATCTTGACTAGTCTATTCCTGGACTATTAAAGATGCAGTGAAATTGAAAAAATTTGTATAAAAAAGAACTACAATATATACTTCGTGTGCTCATTACTATCATACAAAGATAATTAGGGTGATGCAAATATGCTGCTTGTAACGAAACATTTTATTGATTATTTGCATCATATCTTTTCTTTCCGTGTCGCTTGGCGCTTAGTCGCTTTCTAACGCGATATGCGCATTGGAAATAGATCTGTGATCACGTTGTGGCGGGATTTTCGTAACTACTTACTTGTTGGCGTATCAGATCGAGCAGCTTTTAATTATAAACGGAAGAGGATGGATGAGACGCGAGCGCGCGAGCCGATGGACTCGAAAAGTTGCTCGAGTTGAACGAATCCATCGATCAGGCGACAGTCTACGCGAAGGACACGGCTCTCTCATAATCTCCCACGCATATCGGATGCTAATGACCCTAATGAACGTAACCGGAGCGGGCTCCGGAGCATTGACATTAAGATAAGTCCGATATCTACGCATCTCTCGCCCCGTCGCGGCCGCGCCAGTTAATATTTATTTATTTATGCATCCTCTCTCGCCGGAAACCTTCGGAACTCGTTTGACGCGAAACCTCTTCACCGCGCCCTCGTCTAGGAAGAGTCTGACAGCGTCTGGCCACTCGCTGGAAATCATGGCGAACGCGCATGATATTCTCTCGCGTATTCCGTAATACCGCCCGCCTCGAAAATCCGTATTATAGAAGTTCCACTGGCGGCAAGCGTACTTCATTATGCCTCGCGTCTAAAATTAACTAACGTTCACCTTGACGTTCGCGGCCGGGTGTTCGCGGCGGAGGTATTTAACCGCGCGATTATTTAGTCGGGAGGAAATGTTAATTATCCAAATAACAGATAGACAGAGAGCTTGTCGGTAACGGAAGGCCGCGTGTGTAACTCTCGTTATGATAGCGATAACTCTCAAGTTATTGATATTAATATCACGTTTACAGATAATCCCGCGAATATTTCGCTTTATTTTAATATCCCGCGTTTTTTCGATCTCTGAGAAATATTATTCTCATCAAATCGGAAGGAATAAATATCTGTGCGAATCTTATCGCACCTCTTTTTCTCTATGGTGTGCCTTTGCGAACGACGTAACCGCGTGTCGAGGAAGAAACGTACGAATTGCTCAAGTTATATTTGTTCTACTATTATTTTGTCGAGTGCGTGCACGTGCACGTCAGAGATTCTCTGCCTCTCTCTTTTTATCTCTCTGTTCGAGGAAGCTCAGGAGAGTACGGCCGCGGGAGGGACCGTTAGCGGAGCCGATAACGATATTCATGCGACTTAAAGCAGGTCCGGGAACTTCGTTGCGTGTCGATCGCGTCCGTTTTACGAGGCGCGAACGTTGCGAACCTTCCCTGCGATCGACCATCGGGACAACGCCTGGCGTTGTAAGCGAGAGCGAAGGCACCAGGTGCTAATCCTCCTTAGAGATTTTCAAATTCGCGATCAGTTCAGCGTCGGATTGGCTTTCCTTCGGACCCTCGGTTTCGTTCTCTCTCGTCGCAATTTCAATTTTTGATCGTCTGTGCGCCAGACATCTCATTTATTCTCATTCGTCCAAAAATATAAGTAATTCTTAACTTATTTTCATTATGCCATTGTAAACATTGATTTAAAAATCAATGATTTATTTTAAAGCAAGTTTATCGCATGATTTTGCAAGGAGAAAATATTATAATTTTTTTTTTTTAATTTTACTTTTTAATTTTACTATATATGATTCTAATAGTGCCTCAGGAATACACTGTCAATAAGTTTTACCTTTCTAAGGAATATAAATTTCAGTAAAAATCATAGCAAATTTTTTTGATTGCACATTTCAGTTCCTAAAATATAAGTAGCACATAGAAATGTAAGGATAGAATCAATTAATATAGAGAATATTGATCTATTCTTCGATAATAAAACTCTATGATAATTTTTATTATAAAATTTTCTTCATATAACTTATCTATTTTTAATTATATATCTCGTCCTGTCTCTCTTGTTCGATGATCTACCTGGTTATCATTTCTAACACAGCAGGGGAAACGATGATAACATGCGTGTAATAGTGCATTGATTAAGACAACGCGCGTCTATGGTTCGAATTTTGTGGCTAATACTAATCGTAAATTGATGGACGTTTATGTTTATTGCGCGTAGCTCGTGTGACATTTCTCGCTACTTTTTGCCGAGTCGTTTACGAGCATTCCTACTCGTCTTCGCGGTGAAGAAAGGAATACGATACATGAGGATAAATACACTGTAACATCGACACGATGACTACATTTATTACAGTTAAAAACGTAAAAACAAATTAGATGAAAAGTACCCAAGAATCGATCGCTAGATATTTTAAATTTCTAATTAATTAATATCTCATATACAGTATCAATAATTATAAACAACTCATAATTCATTATTGTTGCAAGATAAATTAACTGAAATAAATGCGTGATAAAAATAAAAATCGCAAAAAATCGCGAAAAATCGTGAAGCTGAATCCAGTTTAGAAAAAATGATATTGAATTTTAAACAAAATAATTTTTTAGATTTTGTATATTCCCTGGAAAAGAAATGGGTGCATATACTCTCTTGTGACAGTCCAAAGTTAAGCTAAGGCGAGACAGTTTTCAGATCCCCAGATTAGATGATTCCGTTTCCCTCCTCTGAAATCGTGACTGTCGCCGGATTGTGCCCCTTGGTCGAGTCCGTTGCGAGTCGTTTTGTCGACTGGCAATCCTTCGGAACGCGAAAACCTGGAAGTCGTTTCTGCCACCATTCCGCATGGCTGCCCATAGCTATGCCACCATCCCACCACCACCACCTCCACCACTACTATATTACTTCTGCTACTTGTACTACTACCACTACAACCGCGACTGCATCGCGATCAACCACCACATCTCGTCGTTCTTTTCTCGTGGCTCGATACGCCTTAACTACCGCGATACACCGGCGGGGCCCGTTTTTATTCGCCGTGCGCCGCGTTCCTGACACGACAATCGGTGTTAACCAGTAATTCAGATCTCGGCTAACGGCCGGTAATTTAGACGCGCGCGCTCGCGCACGCGATGCGAGATCGGATCACGGATATTTGATGATTTCTTCACGTCTCCTTGGTCGTTCAGCGACTGTCGAGGAGTCGCTCTCGAGATGATACGGAACGGAGATCATATTTTGTCAGGATCAGCGGTTACACTATCAGCTGACACCTTAGGCACAAACATGTCGTTCCTGTCTCTGTGGAGTGGCTCTCCTATTAGTGGCAATTGCCAAGCCTGTAAAAAGCATTCCCGAGTGCTAGATTTTTCGTAAGTCGAAACAAGTCAGGGATTTAGGTTACTACTTACCACAAGTATTGGACGATACATAGGAAAGTAATAATGTTTATACACGGCAAATAATTCGTCATCGAAATATACCTCGCACGAGAACGTAACGATTGAAATTCTCGATTCCGTCACAGCAATCGTAGGAAGAGTGAATCGCGAATCACCGGCTTTCGGCTGACTCTTGACCGATCTCGTCGCGATAGCATTGGAATTCGGCTACGAACTGCGCGACACGGCGCGGTATTCGGCGATCGGGTCGACTTCGCATTACGTAGTCTAATTTTGTACCGTGACCGTGTGTGAGTTTGCGAGCGATAAGCAGTGAGTAGGTCGACGAAAGCGCGCGCTGAAACGGTTGGCGGCGGCGGTGGTGGCGGTGGCGGCGGCGGCGACGTCAGCAGGGACATTCGAGTTCCAACGGAAGGTTGCGCCGAACGTACACAACAGGCGTGTACGTACGCCTGCCTTTGTTTACACGCGTGTCGCCGCGCCTCGCGTCACTACGCGCTCGGGCGGATGATCAGTCGCGCGCCGTCACGTGCGTCGCGCCTAGCGTTGTCCGCCGCGCACCTTCGAAATCGCGATCCGCCGACTCGCGGCGCGCCGCGGCTCTCGCACACGCGGCCGCCAGTACGATCTCGCTCGTGCAACCGCGACAATCGCCTCGCGTACTCCGCGCCCGTCGTCGACGACGAGAACGACGACGGCGACGAGAACATTGCGGAGCAGCCTCGAGCCTGTTTATTGACCGCGTCGCGTCGCGCGCTTGTGGAAATGCTTGCCTACCTGCCTGCCTGAGTAGCCGCGTGCTCCGCAGTTCGTGTCACGTGCGTGAGAGTGCATCTCTTTCTGTGCCGTTGCAGCGCGGATCGGCGCCCGCCGGTCACGTGGCCCACGGTGACGGACGCGGTCGGTGATCGGAGTAACTTGTGTGTGGACGAGTTGTAACAGAGAAAGAGAGAGAGAGAGAGAGGGGGAGTGAGAGAGAACGATAAGGGTGGTGAGATGGCACGCAGCGGCACGCCGCTCCGGGAGATTTGACGGTCGCCCTGTCGACGAGAACGTCTACACCGACATCGATCTGGTGAGTTGTAACAATCATTCGATCCGCGAATGCAGGCACACGCGGAAATTTTACCTCCCGACGTGACGACTCGCCGCCGCTCGGCTGTCTTTCGCGATAGCGGAGCTACACGTGGCTCGGCGGATAGTAAGTGAAAGAAATTAATTAGCACGGGGTCTCTTGTCAAAGCTTATTTTTCTTCATTTCATATGTTTACTGTTAAATTTCATTTGTACACGTGACGTATCCGTAACGTGATTACTCGTGTCACATGTAGTGAAGGTAAATCAATAGCCTAGTTGTGCGAATTTGAATCGAGATGGAGTAATTAATACTTGGCGTTGTATAATAGAGAATATATTACAGATCTCTCTAGATTCTCGTGCTGTGTTTATCACGACTTCCGAATTCCATTCATTATTTACGTCTCCGTCCGCGAGAGGTGTAAGGCGTCCTTCAAGGTCGCGCGGATATGTATGCCGGCTTCTCTACTTAACGGAAATTGTTATTTACGTCGTTTGCGTGGAATGCCGCGTACTTTCTCGCGGAATATAATCGTAGTGTTTTGTTCTCGCTGGCAAGGCGGTGACACAGTTTCCTGCTTATCTAGTGCTGTAGTTTTGCGCCTCGAGATTAGTCGAGCGATGACTCCCGCGGATCACGCCACGTGCTAATTCGCGTCCGTCGTCACGTTTCTTCCGCGTTCGTACCGTGAATTCGAAAATATCGCGGCGTGTGTTGCGCGATATTTTTAGCCGCCTCATCGCGCGGCACGCACGTCGATCGCCCGTTACAATGCGAAGTGCATTCCGAGCGGCGCGCGAAATTCATCAGAGAGAGGTAAATATTTCAGTATTGCGTGTATCTCGTACGCGCAGTCTCTCCTTGAGTTTCTACGTGGAATTAACGGAGACGGCGGTCGCCGGAAGTACAGACTACTGATAGCGGAACTCGCGTTGAAATAAAGCCTACCAACGTAGAATACGTAGAGTACATTCTCACGAAAAAGTTTCTCTTTACCATATATAATTCGACAAGTAAAGCAACATTGAAATTATATTAATTTCCATATGCAAGATCGTTTTTTTCATACACGCGGAGCATTTAATAAATATTCAAAAAATTAATTGCGATAAAAAAACCGAGTAAAAATTAAAAATCTGTAAATCTCGTTAATATGTATCTATAATATTAATATGTATCTATAATATTGCCATCTTGAATTTGTTAACGCTTTTTTCGTTTCTGTTTAGCTTTTTTCTTTTAAATCCAAACTTAGACCTTTATTGTTGCTTTCGAACATGCAACTTCTTTCTTTGCCCTTGCGAGTTTTTTCTTTTCATTTCTTTTACATACAAGTTTTCATAAAAAAGAATTAATAATAAAATAAATAAAATTATGTAAAAGAATATGTATAACTAAAATTTCGACTTGAATATAAATATACCAATTTGTCTAAACATTTGATGCACAACGATTGTTACAGGCCGCTATGCACGTCGGCTCTATTTTAACACGGAAACGCAACAAATATAAATCTGTTTATATGTTTCTTATGTATTTTGTCTCTTATATATTCTCTTTATATTAAAAAGAAAATATCTTCTCTGTTTACACATAACTGTGAGGTGGTTGCCGCATTGAAATCACGTTCACGGCTAACATTTCATTAGGTGGGAGATAATTGCACGTTACGTATTCGCGAGTCGTGAAAATATATTTTTCTTTATCTTTTATCAAACGCGTGATAGAAACGTTCGCGCGCGATGTAACTCAAGCGTCAACCGTAACCGCAAGTGACGGAGCCTCGTAGTCTGCCATTAGAAATATTACAGAGCGTGATTGTGGATATATGCGTGTGCGCGTACACGCAAATAAAAAGGAAACGCAGCCAGCGCGGATGCAATCCTATCCCACAGGTTTAAGACAACTATTCCATATGACAGAGACGAAACGTGGCCGTTAGACTTCAGTAAAATGACAATTTATCCAGAGTGGTCGACAATTAATGACACACTCGTGTGCAGGGTAGAACTCATCAAATTGTTTCGACGTAACGTTCGAAATCCCTCATTCTGTAAACAAACACGTAAAATTTTGAGTTGTTAGTTAAAGAAGAAATTGGTGAACGGTCATTATTTGATACATTATTGCGTACATTCATGCACCAGTCTTCTGTAATTACTAACTCAAAATCCACGTGATTATTTGCAAAATGGTGGAGGACTTTCTCGTTCAGTTTGACCAATGTATAAACACATGGCCGCAGACGTCGCATCGCGCGTGATCATTCATTCTTGAATTATCAAATTTCTTGAATTAATGATTCAAAATTTTACACGGTTGTTTGCGAAATAATAGAGGAATTTTGCGTTTAATTTGATGAGTTCTACCTATACACAACCGGTGTGTCCTGAATTGTCACACATTCTGTATATTACTTTGCGAGCAATTATTCCCAAAACAAGTTACATAAGGAATCAATCAAGATTTTCTCTGTTTTCTCGAAATCATAACGAATATCGTATCAACTGACTGCGTACTCGCACAGATTGCGAAAAATCAAGACAGACAATATTTTTTGTATACAGTTTTGTCACACGAAATACACTGTGACTAGCAATATTTGTTTATCGCCGGCCAGTTATCGGCGTGCTGAAAGTTATGCTCGCGCCGCACCACACGAAACAATTACGCACAGCGCGGAATTTTTATCGCTGTAATTGCAAATCGTTGAGAGGCGTAGCTTGGCGCGTCGCAAACGCGAACGTTCGCCGCGGACGGTCTCGCGTTCGCGCGGCCGTATCTGATTCTCGCGCAGCCGTGTAACGTATCTCGTCGATCTGACGTCTGCTTCCGATCAGGCGAAAACAATCGCCGCAAACAAAGCCTGCCGATCGGAGCGGCGGTGTATCGATCGTCGTGAGGTCTCGGCGTCGGCCTCGCTCCTCTCTCAATGTGCACATTCATAATCGTCCGTCGATCGGAGGCGAACGCCTCCGGGTGTCTCGGTGCTTAACGAGACGCGGCGCATCGTCGCGCCGCCGTTCTCGTCTTCGTCCTTATCCTCCTGTTCTTCCTCCTCCTCCTCCACCTCGTCGTCGTCGTCGTCGTCGTCGTCATGAAATGATACGACGGTCGTTAGCTTTTCTACGACCGGCTTTACGGGCGCGCACACCCAGCCGTAGAATCCAGCTCGATGGTCTATCGCTTGGCCGCGGTGTATCGAGGCGGAGTGAGCAGATAAGATAGCGGCCGGTTATCGACTCGCTTACACTTAGTTCACCTGCGTCCGACGTACCCTTATCTCGGCCTTTTATCTCTGACCTCTGCTCCGCGAGCCGCCGTTGATATCGCGCCGTTACGGCGCGGCCACGAAGCGTCCGCGGTACGACCGTATCCACGACGATACCTATAATGTCTATATCGCTATGGCACACGTTCACGTCCGCGGCTTCTTCCCCCTACTCCTCCCCTCCGGGCCTCGTCATTTTTCCGCTCGGATTTCTCGATCACCCTGCGCCACGTCGCGGACGCCGGTCACCGAACGTTCGCGCAAGGTGAATGGACGAGCGGGACTTTTGGGATCGAATATACGACTGATAAGATACTGGGAAGATAGCATATGTAGTGGAACGTGGCGATCTATATTTCCGAGCCGAGTCGTGGCCGATCCACCGAAATAACTAGCCGCTGCCGAGACTCCGAGGTGTGTTCGGCTATTTTTATTTACTCCACTTCCGCCGCGGAGAACAAATAGAGAAGTGTGTACGTGTCGTTTCGGAGCGGAGACACACGCGCGAGCCGCCTCTCTCGTTTTACAAACTCGTTCGCGATTTACAAGTGGATTCCTGCGAGTATCACGGCTTCGTAGGAAACTACTTGCGTGTAAGAACTATACAGTAAGAACTGTACCCGACGCGAGGTGTGTTACATCTTTCCGAACAATGTGCCGCTTGTTGAACCATGCGGCTTTGGATGCACCCTTTTAGGACACACCTTCCGCCTAAATTTTCAGAATCGCTTTCGTCCCATTATGCTCTAGCGTCTCTTTCGCGCCGCGGTTCTCCGATCTTGTCTTCTCTACCGTCTCACCTCTCTTGATACCTCATACCTTGTCTATCTATCTTTCTATCTCCTTCTCTCTCTCCCCCTCTCTCTCTCTCTCTCTCCCGCCTGTCTTCGTTCCACGAAGATGCGATCTTGTCCACCGACCACGCCTTCGCGGCGTACCGCGTGCGTCGATCTTGTTGCGGGTCTCCTTCCTCCGCCACCACCTCTTCTTCCTTCTCCTCTTCATCCTTCTCCTCTCTTCCCGCCGTAGGTGAGAAAGAAGGGAAAAACGAAGGTCGAGAGAGTCCCGCAGCCTCCTCGAGGAGGAGCAGTCGCGGCGCTCTCGGTGGCGGCTTCTTCGTCGCGGCGCAGTCGAGGCTTCTCGGCCGGCTTTCTTGGTCGTTACTCTCGTAAAGTAAATCTCGTTTCGTCGTCGATGATCGCCACGTCCTACTCTTCCACCCTGTCCTCTATGCGACTCTTGGCGGACGGCACTTCCGTCACCATCTCCGACGTTCCTCCGTCGTGCATCGGTGCCCCGCAAAAAATGGATTGCGCTCGGGCGGAACGTCATAACCGCGTGTTACCGCGTGCCTCTCTTGGCGACCAGCGCTGATTCCTCGCGCGTCCGCCACTTGGCGACACGTCGGTCTTGCGTCGTGCATGTTCGTTTCTTTCTATCTCGAGTAAATCGTCGCACACATATCGCGTATCTTTCTCGACGATCGTACTTTGTTTCGCGATAACGTCGTCTCGCAGTCTTTAAATATCTCCGTATTGGAGACGCGGTAAAGGCTCGCGGCGATCTTGCGATAATGAGACACGATCGAAAGGTCGCGAAAGCGCTTCTGCTCTGCCGCGAGCCGCTGAGGTTTTATCGCGGAATAGCTTATTTCTGTACGTTGTTACCGCGATAACCGCGTATTGCAGCGGGCGCTTATCGAGACCTCGGGAAATGCAACCGACACGTGGCGCGGACGATTGTCTCGCACTCGTGTCTGCAGTTGATTGCATTCGTCGTGAAAAAAAAATTCTGACGTCTCGAATCTCACGTTGCCAAATCACTCTTTAGGATCAAACGTGAATCGTGAGCAACACACTCCAAGTCCCGGCTCGAAACACCGCTCCACTATCCGTTTTCGAGCGTCGACAGTCTCTCTTTAAATCGACTTCTTTTTTCTCTCGTGCTTCTTGTCGAACACTTTTCGTACACCGTGCTACGTGGTTAAGACTTTTTCTCTCTCTTTCTCTCTCTCTCTCTCTCTCTCTCTCTCTCTCTCTCCAGTTAGGCACGTACAAAGGGTATACGGCCGTGCGCCGCGCGTGTATGTATGTATGTATGGCGAGCGGCAAACAAGAGGGCAGGTGGAAGGTTGTGCAACCTGTTGCTCCGTTGCTGGGACGAGAGCGAACAGTAGGATGAGAGTCGTTCGGGTTTGGTTGCGGGTCGGCATGAGACGGCACACCGGAGGAACATTCCGCCCGTGGGTATAGCAATCACAATGGGGCGAGTCTCCCTTGGTACACGTACACACGTGCACACGCACGTTGTTCCTCTCCCATTCTGACACACGTTCTCGTCGCTTTCCATCCTCCTCCTCCTCCTCCTCCTCCTCCTCGTCTACCTCTTCTCCGTTGCTTCATCTCGTCCTCTTCATCTCCTTCTCTGCTCCTCCCGATGTTGCACTCTCCTCCCGAGCCATCTTCCTCACCCCGCCGCCACCGCCTTCTTGGACGTCGCGCCCTCGGGACACGATCCTGATCTGACGTGATTTGCATAATTCCAGTATCCCCGCCCAGGCGTTCAGCTGCTCAATTATTAGCTGGAATTTAAGACGTGTTTAAGAAAATAGCTCGACCCGGCCGCTTTTTGCTTCTGCCGATTTGCGAAGTGCCTCGCATCGCCTCGTCCTCCGTCTCGTCCGGTCTCTCGACCCGCGCGCACGACATCCGCGCGCAGTGGACGGTGAGGAGGTTTATCGACGCCCTGAAAAGTGAATCTTTTTTCATACCTGCGCTCGTGCGTCTTCATTTCGCCGCGGCACGGCATTATCGAGCGGCCTATCGTGCGAGCCGCTGGAATTCGCCATTCCCGAACTTCATGCGGAATTAGGTCGGCCCGATCGCGCGATTATAAAATTTTGCCCCGGCCAAACGCAGTCGGTTTTTGCAGTACCTTAATAAGTCTTTGATAATGACGCTAATAAATCTCAACCTCTAGACTGCTGGAAGCGTTTATAGAGGGGTGACGGTTTAATTTAACTGCAGACTATTAATCTATTAAACAAAAATGTATATAACTCACAGACACGATAACAACTACAACAAGTTTTTTGTGCAAAAAACGTATTAGCAATGAGCGGCGTACAATTCGCGTCGTAATGGAGAGCCGGCAACCGGTTCAATTGTCACTCATGAGCGGGCGAGAAACGCCGCGACGTTATCAAGGTACACGGTTTTATCGGCCGCGCGATACGACGGCGAGGCCTGCACCTACGGATGAGGTCTGTCCCGCGTTTTTCGCTTCGCGCGGCTCACTTTCGCGCGTGGTTTCAATCTTTCGATCGATCTAATGGACCGCTTTTGATTTAAACGCTCACGGTTCATTGCGCTCGAACAACTGTATCTATCATTGCGGGGAAAGGGTCGCGGATAACGCGCCCGCGGTCCGGATTTATGGCCGCGATGTCTCGCGATCGCGAGATTCAATTTGAAATCGGAGTTTTATTAGAGGGTACGGCTACGTGGCTTCCGCGCCCCGGCTTAACAGTAACCGTTTCATACCGGCCCGTGCTATCACCTCTCATTATCTGCCATCCCGCATCTGAATCTAACTATCGTCATTTCATCTCTTCCTCCTTCCGTCCGTGCCCGCGGACGGTCGGCCGACTCTACGTGTGCTTGCCGATATCATCGGCGTCTCCGATGCCGTATCCTGCTATATCGCGTCTGTTTCTCCCCGCGACCTTATCTCGCCCCTGCCATCGCGCTTTCCACGTTCGTTCCCTCCTTACATTGTAAAATACACATTCGCATAAAAATGCCGCAGCTGGCGTAGTATCTTTTGGCCCTGCGGGGGATATATCGGCGTCGTTTTCGCCCTCTCCTCCTTTTCTTCCTTTTTCTCCTCCTCCTCCGGCGCCGTTTGTCCCGCACGAGTGTGCTACATCGCGGGCCTTATGTACTCGCCAATTTCGTTGATTAAAGCGCGCGCTCGTCGCTGATATCTTCCATTAATCTCGCCATCGGGCGGGACGCGCCGCGAATCGCATGCCCTCGATGTGTGTCTCTCTGGTCCGCAAGATGAATCGGACGCAACGCGTTAGGGCGCATTCCCACCGACCAGTCAGCCGCGGAGAGCGTAGCAGTGCGTAATGCCCCGATCTATCGACACGTCCTTGCAATCTGCTTCATTGCCACCTATCCGTACACTTGGCAGTTCGTTTATCCTTCGTACGGGCGCGTAAACGATTCCCGGTCGAATCGATGTATACGTATCTCGTGATGTATAGCATGCTTTGGCAGAGGGCTCTGTGTTGATAAGTAAAAGGCAGTGTAAAGTCGCCGTCTGCAGAATTATTCAAATAGAGATTGATAAGCCTTTGTTTCGAGAACTCCGGCTCGTATATTTGCATCGCACGTTACGAGAGAATATTTCCTCTTCTTCATGAGTGCAATAATTCGACGACTTTGTCCGTTCATTTTCTTTCCAGACCATTCCTACCCACGAACGTGTCTCTTTTATAAATATGCCTATTTTCGAAGGTAGATCTGACACTGGTTATACATAGCGCTATCAAAGTGGCTATAAATACCAAGTGCGTACTGTTATCGATCGTCCTCGTTTTTAAGTGGTCTTTAAAGCATCGTCATGGGACGTTGCGATATACCATATTTGCGAAACGGTCTCGTTTTCCACAAAAAGACAAACAGTAGGGATCTTAAATTTCGGAATTTCAAGACATCGTGAAAAATTTCAATCGTTCTCGCGAATTATACGCGCTGATAATTTTTAAATGGAGCAAATTATCACGAGTTTGTGTTAATTGCGTGTGAAAATGTTTGCGACGCGAGATTTCGGGTACGCCTCTACACATTGTATCTCTGCTCAAGGTACAATGCTGCAGCGCGAATATAATTACCGTCGCGCCTTTTGCGGAACTCGAATGTCTAGCCGACCAAGCCAGTGGAAACGCACCCTTACGCCGAAGGCGGTGCAAGAAGCAGGACCGACAGGGCAAGGCGCATCGGCGTGCTCTCTTTAAAGGCGTTGGACGTTCACCTCGACCTCGCCAGCCCGGTGCAACTGCTTCGAATGCATATTGCCTAGTGTAGAGGTGCACTACTGGTAGCGGTCCCCTCGTTCTTCCTTTCTCTCATCCCTTACAGCTCTCCCTCTGCCTCTCTCTTTCTCTCTCTCTCGCGCGCGCGCGCGCGCCTGCCTAATGGAGCTCGTAGCGACATGCACAGCGCTTAGACCTCGTCCTGGCAAGCTGCTCGAGCATTTTGACATTTACTACCCGGCTGCTACCGCTCGGCGTTTTCGCAGAAACGATGGAGCACACCGGCAAATAAAATATTACAGACAGCCAGCCGGGAGGAACGTCGAATTATTGGGAACCGGAAGTTTACGAGACTCCCGCACGGGATTTACGGCCTACGAAGTGGAGAGGAATGCGTCTCTCTGTTTCTCAAGAGAGAGGGAGAAGGAAAGAGAGGGTCCCCTGATATTCCCCCTGCGTTTAATCAAACGGAAAAACGTGCACTCTTACGCGAGTAAATCACGCGGATCCAGCATCTCCATTTTGCTGCTTGCGAGTCGTTATATTTAGCGCATTCTTCGTGCGCCGAATCGTTGACGCGCGAATTATCAAACGGATAATTTATCCGCGGCCAGATTTATGGACGCGTACGCTCGTCTGTGTTCTCGATTTCTTCTCTCTCGCGGGAGTGTATTGTAATGCGGATTAGTCGGCGGACTCTCCGCGTATCCATAAATGCATGTACTTGTTATTTATGCTGGCCGGTTCATGCAAGCGTAATTATGTTATCTTCATCCGATGAGTAACGGCTGTTGCCTTACCCTGGCCTTTTATACCGCCGCTTATCGTGCATAAAGCGTACGAAAATATATTAGCGAAGGGTTAAAATTTCATGATTCACGCCGGCAGACGCACGGCAGACGTCTCGGTGTGTGCTCTCTGGCGAAAACGATAAGAGATGTACACCAGATCCGGTGCAAATAAGCCATTACCGTCTTGTTGTTTTATCTTATCGTGCACGTTGTCATCAGCGCGTTGAATAAAATATCTTGGTACAACAATACCAGATATTTTTCTTTGGAAATTTTTCGTATCGGTACTCTATGTCAATCCGAAAGCACTTTAGCATATTACTTGCCACTCGGATTTATTTAGGGAAACTTAAAGTTCTCTTCCCGAATAAATGACGATTATTACGAAATGAGCTTTTATCAGAGAGAAATGCTGATTTTTTGGCATTGGTGGCTTTTTCTTTTTTATGGCCAGCCCGCTTTCCAATTGATGAGAGGATCTTTCGTTGATGAATGCGCGAATGCCGGATATCGCGACATGATCTGATGACTTCGCAAAGCTTCAAGCCTCTTGAACAAAAGGCATTGTCTGCCCTTTAGCATAAATTTCCTTGCATCCCGCGCAGAGAACATATGGTACTTTTCTGATTACACAGTCGCGTTACAATTTCTCGGCTCGCCCTCTCTCCCGCTAATGGATACAAAAGGATAACGGCGAGCCCATGCCGCCACCGCGGATTATCGCTTAACAGAAGCAAGAAAGAGACGGGTGACCATTAATGGCACGGTACCGCTGATAGGGTACCGCTTTTGTTTTATCGGTACAATTGCACGCCCGGCAACGCAAAACAACCCTGCTGCGTAATGGATACCCTTTCTCCCGGCCTCCCTGGCGCGCACGGCGGCCATTGATGCGAGTGATAAAACCGGTATTGATTTTCCAACCACGGCCGCGGTATTCCGACTCGATGTGGAACCGGCGAAAAAGTCCTTAATGACCCGCGCTTTGCGCGACGTTAGTGTGGCAAAGCGAGGCGAATCGCGCCACAATGTGGTACAATTTTCGCGGATATGGGTCGCGCATTTTCATCAAACGCTTCGACGTTCTTACTCTCTTTCTGTTTTTTTCTCTTCATGGTTTAATTTGACGTACGAAACTCGAGTATCGTGCGCTTATTACGTCCATTATTATTACGTTTCATAAATCACAAACAGTAATTTATGAAATCACTCTGAGGGAGAGAGAGAGAGAGAGCCGATCACGCTGCGACGAGCGGCTGCGGCCGGGACTCGAATTCGCGCGAGAGGATAAATGAAAAATCAGCTGTTGCCGCGAGTCAACACTCTTTCACCACACGCTCAGCTGATCGCCATTAATGTGACTGCGCGCGGACGCACACGTGCACGTTGCTCGTGCGCGCGATCGGTACACGGGGGCATAAGTGGCCGTGCATGCCTCGAGCGATGGCGGCGGTTTTTCTGGCCGGGAAGGTTCCGAAAGAAGTTCGCCGCAATTAACGACTCCGTAAATTTACATACGTCGGCGATCGGCGGGGATAAATGGCCGGGAGTCGCGGCGAGCGGAGCGAGAGCGCGCGTATAAATAATCGCGCGTATTCGCGTCGCCGGTAAAAAGAGCGGACATTCGTTTATCGCGTCGATTTCGCGTCTTCATTCGGAAATTGATTCCGGCTACTCTCTCGTTGTACAATGTCGCAATGACAAACGCTTCCCGATAGCAATCTGCGGGACGAGCCCACGAGGCCGTTTATTTCTAAAGTGACGCCAATCGCGAAAGTTGCTCTCTCGCGCGCGCAACACGTTCGGTTATCGCGCAGAAAAATTTGACGAGGCTGTCGCTGGCGAAAAAAGCGAGTTTCACGGTTTCGACCGGACCGGTGCCCCGGTCGCCGTCCGGTTTCGTACGTCCGTCCGTCCGTCCGTCAACATCGGTCCGCGCGAGCAAAACGAAATCGGCTACGAGGAGAGAATCGTGTATACCGATCGGCCAGGCACGTCGATGCCTCCGACTAAGAGTAAGGGACCACCTTGCCGCAGGGGTTGAGAAAGAGACCCGAGAACTTACCTTACGGAATGGTGTACGTCTACCTACCGCGCTCGAGAGCTGATTGCGAAAATAAACATTCATTATTGTAATTACTTTCTGCGACGTGGCCGTGCCAAGGGAGCTACGATCATCGGAGTACGCGAATGTACGATGGAGACAGAGATCGAGAGCGAGAGAGAAAGAAAGAATGAGAGAAAGAGAGTGTGAGAGAGCAAGGGGAAGAAGAAAGAGAGAGACTGACAGAGAGGATAATGAGAAAGAGGGCGAGAGGAGAGAAGAGCGCGCGCGCGTGTGTGCGCCAGACGGAGGCCAGCGTGTATATCTGTAACGAGAGTTTCATTGACGTGGTCGTCGTGCCCGTAGCGGGTTAATTACAAAGTCGAACCGACGATTCCTTCATTAGCGAAAAGGAATCGCTGAATCCGTTCCCGCGGCCGGGCGAGAGACGACGGATCCTCCTCGTTTGCATCCGCGCTGCTGCCGCTCACGAGCCTGCTCGGGACGTGTATCGTGAGGGGGATGGGGAAGAAAAAAAGTCTGAATAAAAAACGAAGAAAAAAAGAGAGAAAGGAGGAGAGGGACCGAACGTGCGTCGAGAGCAACGAGCTCCGCGTGATCGATCGCGCGAGCTCTTCGGTTGTCCTCGCGCGGCAAGAAAGTCCGTAATTTAGTCGACGCGGGCATCCATATGAATATGCGTGTGTGCATATGATACGCCCGATAAAAGTGGTTCTCAAGATGGACGCGTGTATGGATGGGGTAAGCGAGATCAGCGGGGCGAGGGAGCGATGGGGGAGGGGGAGAAGGGGGTTCGGTGCAGAGAGGGAGAGGAGACGAGTGCGTCGACCCTCGAGCGACATTCTTCCCGCTGGCTATAATCAAGATCGACGTTCCGTGCAATTAAAAAGAGGGCCATCGGGCACCACGGTGAACCGTATCCTTAAATCCTGTCCCCGTCCGAAACTCGCGTTACTAACGGGTCAACCCTACCGTAAACGCCCAAGAGTAATCTCTCAAGAATTTTCGGCCTTAGGTTCGTTCTTTCGCTTAGAACGTATCATCAGTATCTCGATGTAATCTCCGTCCTTCGCTATGCGGAAGGAGCTCGAGAGGCATTCGCGAAAAATCTTGCTCGGCCAAGAGATCAATATCCCGCGCGCGCGATTCTGCGAAAAGAGAGCATCTCGAAGTGGAGCGACTCTTGCTCCTTATTTTCCGTTAGGGCAGAGTGTTACTCTCGTTACGGAGGTATAATTTACCACTATTTTTGACTCGGCCGAGAGAAGCTCGCCGGTATCTAAAGAAGTGGTCCCACCGGGACGCGGAGGGAAAAAAGAGCGCATGCCCCTGTACGGATCGCGCGGATAAAGCGTCGCCCTGCGTGCTGCAGCGCGCCGCAGCGCCATGAATTAATTATCACCCGTGGACCCCGTGTTCGTACTTTTAATCGGTTTGCCGGGGCCCCGACTTCGTCCCCCGCCGTCGTTTCCACCTATAAAACGTTCGTCGTGTGGCAGTATTTCACGCCTGCCCACGCGCGCCCTTACGTCGAAGGGAGCAAGGTAGCGACGGGGGCAGGAGAGGCGAGGACCAAGATGGCCAAGGGTCGAGGGGGAAGCCGGGTCTCGTCCTTTACCGCAGGTGCATCCGCCAAGTTGTGCGGTTCCCGTTGGCGCGAGCGCCAAACGGCCGTAATATCGTACGGTTATGCCTGCATTTAATGCGCCGGCGGACAGGCTACACCGAGTATGTTTGTGGCTGGTGTCGCATGTACGTCCGGCTGCCACGGCTGTTGCTGTCTACGTAAACGGTATTCTCGGGATATCGCCGAGATCGCACGAGGAAGAGGGAGAGAGAGAGAGAGAGAGAGAAAGAATACCGAGCGCTGTCGCACGAATTTTCACCCACGAAAGAAAGAAAAAGGAAGGAAAAGACGCGCAGTCGCTTTAAGATATTTCGCGTGCACGCATTGTCGTTAAATCTTCCCCTTCCTTGAAAGTTGGCAAGCTGCGAAGACGCGATACGATTCACGACGAGGTAATTGGTACTGGTAACATGAGGCTCTTGAGCTAATTCTTTCTTATCTGCGAGACGTAAGACCGGCTCTCGAGAGAGCGAAACTTACTCAACGGCGCGAGCTCACATTCTTATCTAACGTATTATATCTTTCTCTCCGATTCGTTGCTCTTTTATTGCCGGCGCTGCCGCCGAGCAGGAACCGCTTACGGAAGTATTGCCGATAGGATTATCGCGGACGAACGAACGCGAACGGACGTCATTGACGGTGGATATTGCATCACCGATAAACACGCGGCGCAAGTGATTTCGGTTTCGATGAAGTTTTACTCTTAACGGAATTCAGCGGCCACGTGCGTTACGGCGTTCGAGGCGGCAATTACCCGCGGTATTCCCGTAGCTAATCGCATTGGCACGCATATATCATGAATTCAGACGCGGCGACTCGCCGGTAGCGAAGACCGGTGCAACTGCATTCTCCGGGCCCCGAACGGAAAGAATGAGCGCGCGCGCG
This sequence comes from Odontomachus brunneus, assembly GCF_010583005.1. Classification (NCBI taxonomy): domain Eukaryota; kingdom Metazoa; phylum Arthropoda; class Insecta; order Hymenoptera; family Formicidae; genus Odontomachus; species Odontomachus brunneus. The sequence continues at coordinate 631,232 of NW_022639508.1, read as the reverse complement.
CCCGCCAGATGAGAGTCTCTCTCTGCAGCGAGAGAAAGAGAGAGAGAGGGAGAGTTGATTTTTTGCGCGCGATCGTCGCGGTGGCACTTTCGACTCCACGCGCTCTCGATTGTCTATCAGTCTGGAATGCTCGCGAACAGAATAATGCCGCTTGTAGGCGGCGATATGGCGACTCCGGCGCGATAGTGTCCGCTAAAAGGAAATCTGTATCAGTTCTGACTCCAAGTGCGTGTCGATGCACGAATCACTCCGGCCGTTTCGCAACGGTCGAGCCGCGCGTCGCTTTATGGATTGCACGTTGAGCTCGCACTCCGCGATTGTCGTTGCAGCGGAACGCGGTTTATCCATTTTCACGTACATCTCTCTGTGCGCTATATGTTATCAAGGAAGGAACTTGATATCGCGGAGCTCTATAGTCTCCAAAGTGCAATCAGTTCTTTATACTTACTTCATGAAATACTTGTTTTAGTGATTCACTTGAAGAGAGTACATTTACAAGTCGCACAAGTATCACATATAAGACTATTATCGAAGAGATATCCTTTCCACGTGCATATCTAAGAAATGAAGATTGGAAGGAAACATCCAATTACGCGGCGCGCTCGCTCGCTCGTCGGAACTTTGTTGTCGATTATGCAACGCTGTCAGCCGTGTACGCGATTCTATCGATTACGCGCCACACCGGACGCGAAATATCGCCGAGCGCGTTATGGAGGGCGGCGATTTATCGCGCGGCCGGTAAATCAACGCGTGTCGAAGATAAACGAATGTCTGCATTGTCTTCCCGCGTGCACGTAAATGTTTCTCGCGCGCCGGTAGAAACACAAGTTAGTCTCACGTGCACACCCACGCACCCGCGGCCGTCCGCGTGCGCGCGAGCATGCACGTAAAGAGGGAGAGACGGCTGGAGAAAGAGCTTCATTTATTGAGAGAGCGAGAGAAAAGAGAGAGAGAGAGAGAGAGAAAGAGAAAGAAAGACTGCACGGGATTCACGCGATACCGATTTCATGTACGTCGGCAATCGCGTATAGATCGTGGCAATTAATCTCGTCGTGAACGGTCCGCTCGAGTTTCACGAGAAGAAATTTACATCGGCGCTCGTATTAACCGCTCCTACGTTCGCGATTTGTACGCGACTTGCGAGATCGCGGGCTCTCGCTTTCGTTCTCGCGAGATCGCAAAAATCCGATAAGGAAATTGCTATTGTAATTAGTGCTGTCGTTACGATACTCGGGCGGATTTATGCGTGTTTTCTAGCGAACGGCAATTAGTTGCGGCCGCCGCAGCGCGCACAATGCAAAGCCGGGCGCGCGCGCACGCGTGCGTTGCAGAGAGGTGCAATGCCACCGGACGGTCGTCGGTACGCGCGGCGAATCGAGCGCATCGAATTTGCATGCCGCGTTAATCTCTCGCGGAGCCGCACGCGCGCCTATGATCGCGCGACTCGGTAAAACACCGGTAATGTTCGCATAGTCCCCGATAGTCGTCTAATTAATTGGAATGCGCGGCGGTAAATAGTCGCGCGTACGGCGAGTGATACGGCCACACTCTCCCGCTCTCCCTAGGCTCTCCTCGCGCGCATATTAATCGCCGGAGCGCTGCATAAATCAAGCTCGCCGATTTGTCTCGCACCGGGTTTGTCAAATGTTTTTAATTATTGTCCTTAACTGAGCGGCGACCGCTATAATTCTTCTACTGTTTGCCCATTAATCACCGGCGCGAGTAGACGACGGTAGCGGTTCGCCGGAACGAACGTGTGTACCTTGTCGGGCATTATTAGTTAATGAGTTTGATTAGCACATAGATGTGTTTGTAATGGGTGGCCATACTTTGTCACGTTTAGCGCGTGACGAGTGTGTCTCTACGAGTGCGTCCTGAAACCGTTGGTTCGATTTCCCGTCCCGCTATGATATATATTGAGTGTTCTCGTTAGGAGGATCGAAATAAATTTCGTGTACGAATGAATTACGTTGACGGTACATATGCATACACGCGCGCGCGCGCACACACACACATACATTTTTTCGCGTAAATTATTAATTGATGACGCAATGATTTATCGCGTACATTATGTCACGAGTGTCCCATTAACGATTCCGATTAAACTAGCGACAAACTCCCCGCAACGTCCGTTCGATCACGAGACGTCGCGGCAATTTGTTTGATCGGCTAATCGAATAGCTTATCATTTATTAATTAGTGTCCGCGGCTTTTTTGTCGGGCTGCGAAATTACGTATCGATTCATTTCTACGGTGTACGACGGTGATGGCAGATACATGTCGGCGTACCAATAAAACCCCGCTTCTATGATGCAACGCGGACACTCGTTTAGTCTCTTTCTTTCTTTTTCTCTTTCTCTCTCTCTCTCTCTCTTTCCTTACCTAGCACTCGTACAATTAATTACAACAAGACATGCTAAATAACTGCGAAGTGATAGCACGTCCATGTCTCTAATAATCGGCTGCTTCTGCGTATTAATTACACCTGCGGGGGGAGAGCGTACCACTACAGAGCGCTGTTTGTCTCGTGTACATAATCATACATCACTCGTCGACAAATCCTAGCCGAGGCGAGTTCTCGATATTCGCAACGGCGGTCGTTTAATCGCGACACAAATATTACTTCAAACCGGCCGGGCGCTCTGTCGTTTCGTGTAACGCGCGATACAAAGACACATTTTGTCGACTGTGATGGGACAAGTGTTTTTACGACGCGGCATGCGAATGTCAGCGTGGAATGACCCGTGAGATACCTCACGGACGCGGTTCAAACACTTTCTGAGTTCGAGTGACATATTTACACGCTCGCTTGGTTCCCAGTTCCTCCGATAACAGGCAGTCGATTCGAACGGACAGGCCGATGCGGCGTAATGAAGTTTTCGCGACGTTCGCATCGTTAACTGTCTTGTTAATTAACCACTCTGCAATCCAGCGACACACGAGGGCAATTATTTATCGGGCCGTTCACCAACGAAGGTCTTCTTGCGAAGCCTGCGTTGTTACGGTGTGTCGTGTAACCGTACGACGTGTATATATATATACACACGCGTTGGAAAATCATCTCTCCCTCTGTTCCCTGTTACTCGCGGATTACGCGCTCTCTTCGGGGCGCGCATTACTTGAACCGATTCGCGCATCGAAGATTGCGCTTATTCAATGCAACGATTGCTCGCGTTCCGCAAGCTGGTTCAGAAGCCATTTCGCACAACCCCAGTACGCATAGCTAGTACGCGAATACGCTCGTCGTGATTCTCTATGTCTCCATCGAGCCGAATGGCTTTTTGCGAGCTGCGAGCCGGTAACGAGCGCTATTTATTTCTCTCGAGCCATTAGCGCCCGGCCGAGCCGCTTCTGCTCGGCCGAGCGAGTTACGCGCACTGCTGAGCGGTGCATCCGGTCTTCGGAGATCGGAAACGATCACTCGAGATTCGATCCTCGCACATTCTCGGCCTCCCCCCCCCTCCACTCGTGATCCTCTCTCTTTCTCGCGGGCCATCGAGTTAGCTTTCTTCGTTCGCTTCTCTTCATCTGGAGCGAGCGCTCGTCTGAGATCACAGTCACGTATCTCGTGCCATCTTTTCCCTCGGCAAATCGCCTATCGATCGCGATCGCGGTCGTGTAGGGGCATTACGTTGAAATTGCGCTATCCGTTTGACCCGGCTGCGGGATCGCTCCTCTCGTCGCGTCTTGCTCGATCTCGATCCGTTCTCCTCTCGCGATCCCCTCGCCGTTGCCGGAGCCCGAGCGATCCATCCTCGTGGCCCGATTTTCCTAGGGAAATTGCGCTAACCTTTCGCGAAGGTTAAATTCGACCGCCCCGAGGCGAGTCACTCGATCCTCGCGAGTCGCTCTTCCCGCGCTCGTAACCGTCCCCGCGGGATCTTTTCGCAACTCGTTACGACGACAGCGCGAACACGCGCTTCCCGTTATTTCCGCGTGCACACTCGTCGTCTCGGACGATTGTTTAACAGGCTGAGCGCCGTGGACAATTCGCTGCTGACACGTTGCACCGGCTGGAAAATATTCCTTCAGGCATTTGTTCGTAATCGTAAAGGTCTTTATATTGGGACGTTCGTACGCGTATCTGTGTATTCACGTTAAAAATATCATTATCGGACATGGGTCTTTATAGATCGAGAGCGAATATTCTTGGCACTCTTATCTAGACACAGGAAATCATTTCGCAACACGGACTTTTCGCTTAATTATTTCTGGTCTCGCGGATTTGTCCTGCGGAAAGGATCCACATCAGTCGGTACATTACACCCCGTAGAGCCGCAAAATCGCGCGGTACCAAACGGGGAAGGGAAAGGGGCGGTCGATTTAGATTGGTCGGTGACGTCAAACGAGACGGCATAGTTATTTTCAGAGAAACCGTCGAGGAGAGAGGAGCGAGGTCGAGTTGCATGCGACGAGTTCGGGTCAGCTCGCTTTGCTCGCGCGAGTCACCCACGCCATCCCTTTTTCTTGGCCGCGACCCAACGTGTTCTGCCGCCTCTTTCGTCGTCGAAACTTGGCGGGTCGTTCTCGATGAAGGTCCCGCGATGAAATTTCACCGACCTCTCTTGATCGGACGCGTCAACATGTCAACGGCGTCTCTTGCGATACGCGTCGTTCAAGTCGTGGGAAAGGGATATTCTCGACATGGAGACGACATGTCATCCTCGTGATCCCTTCGCCTCGTGACTACACAGAGAGAACGATTTGTTGAGTCAAATAAATTTCTTTGGAATAGTCCAAATAAATTTTTTGATTGACACAATAAAAAAATATTTTTGGAACTAAGTCGCAAATAAATATTTTTGTTGCGTCAAATAAAATTTTGTTTGATCAGTCAAAAAATTTATTTGGACTATTCCGAAGAAGTGTTTATTTGATTCAACCAAATCGTTCTCTCTGTGTACACACAGAGAAACACACACTGTATTCGAATAGATGTTTTGAGTATTTAGTGAGTTTATACATCCGTTAATCTATCATAAGTTTATCAATGATTATTAAATTTATTCAAAATATAGTCTGAATCCTAGCAAGTTTAGTGTTTCTTTCAAGAATATTAAATTAAAACAAATATTCGATTTGCTCATTACAAGCCGAATTAGCTTTTTTCTCAATAAAATTTTGTAATATTCTTGTAAAGAGAAGATATTCTTCTCTTGAATATATGTGACAATGAATATTTTTAAAATTTATGATGAGTATATTTGGAGATTTTATTATCGAGACAATGTTCTTTCTTCGTTGAAGATAACCATTACGTAAACCAAAAGTAATCGCTTTTCTCAGCAATTGAATATTTTTCTGTGTGTTGACTCGCACCTGTTCTAATTTTACCTAATTTTACGAGAAAAAACTGAAGGGAATAAGATAAGTACGAATCAAAGCCGCTCTGGTCGTGTCAGTAGTGTTTATTGACTGTTACCTCAACCGAGTTTTAATGCGACTAAATGCTCAGACGATGACACTGTTAGAGATATTATTTTATGTCAGCGAATTTTTCATCGGTGCCTATTCAGCTACACCGAACGTAACTGAAACTCCTTTTTCCATGCACACGTTCCGTGCTGCATCTCGACATTCGAAGAAAGCGCATTTCGCAACGCGGTGGTTCCGTCGAATCTCCCGGCGATTCTCACGTCGGCCGGCGAAGTTTCCGCGAGCGGCTTCTACAAATTTCTTACGGCCATTATCGCTGAATTATCTCGCCGTATCGAGCGCCTCGCGTTTTGCAACGGCGAAATATCGTCATTATTCACGTCTTGTTAAGGCGTCCCGAAGAAGGCGACTCTTAGGCGCGCACAAGTCGGTGGCGCAAGTGGTAATCGTTGCTAATATCTGCTATGTTACGGCCATTACCATGCCTCACCGCGACACAGCCGTAAATTCCTCTGACCGAGAGAGCACTGGATACTTTAAATCTGTCGCGTTTTCGCGCCTCGTCGTCATTGTGAATCGACTCGCGTTACCTCTTTCGCTTTCTCTCGCGCCCGGATAAAGACTCGCGATCGCACTGTATGATCGACTTCTCCAATATCCGCTGAATCGCGATTCACAGAGCACCTCGAACTCTGATCAATCAGCAAACGTATCAATTGCTATCACACTCGTCAGTTACTCCATCGACAGAAAAATCCGAGTCTTAACGAACGGATGTTTCATTCAAGATGATCCAATATATCCTATCGTTTTCAGGACGATCAAGTTTCCGATCAAGTCAATCGGAAAGTTTGATTAGAATTTATATTCGTGTGTTAATTTTCGATTGAATTGTAGACTTTTATTTCAATGTAATACAGAAAATAGCAATTTTATATTTTTATATTTATCTAAAAAAATATGTCGAAATAATTAATTAATAATTTTGGGAATATTCACTTCTTGCGACAATTTCGCAAGAGGAAGAATTCGTGCCGAAAATTGCGCCGCGTCGCGAGAATATCCACATTGTAGTCTGTGGCGATAATCGGCTCGTAACTGTTGGCATTTATTAGCGGATAAATAACGCGGCGGCGGGATATTGTGTGTTCAAGAATCTCGCTAATGCGCCGACAAGTTACTCGGGCGTGCCTCTTCGAGATGATTTCTTGTTGCGCGGATATATATCGCAGTACATCACGATTCGCACCGCGCACCCGCTGCTCGAGTTTCCGCAGGTTTCTGCTCGGGTCGGCTGCGTGGGCGTCGGGCTTGGCGGGGTTCCAGGGCTCGTGGGAGGCTGACCAGGCCTTACAGGCTGACCTCAGCCTCTGACCTCACCCGAAATAGTCGCCCGCTCGCTGGCTCGTTTCTCCTGCATTTCTATTTCAGAATTTTCCTCTCGCGCGCCGCGGAAGGTACACGACGGCGCGGCAGACGACGGGTGGTCGCTGGAACGAGCTCGTTCTCTCGTTGACTGTCTCCTTTTGTGTGTCCCTTACGGCGATATCGGTGAATGAGTCAAATACCATTGGCCACAAACTCGACTTGGGACACCGTGTGTTTTATTTTTTATTATTATCTTTTTTTTAGAAATATCGTATCGGTTCCGCGAATATCGACGTAATAAGTTGCACACACGACGAAGATAAATTTCATATTAAATCTGCGAGATACAGAATTAACTCGTACCAGGGATTTATTTAGCCACTCGTAAGTTTAATCGAGACATTTGCAAGACACAACATCGCTCTTTCTTTCTGCTTGTCTCTCTCTCTCGAATCTTTCTCTGTCTCTCTGTTTCTCTGTATTCGCAACGAGAAATTCGCAGCTCGTTATCCGCGCGCTTTACGAGACATCCCTGAGAATCTTCGCGGTAAAAAGGGGTACGGCACGATTATCCGGCACACACTTACGAAACTTTCGATTTCGCGTAAACGACCGACGCGACGCGGTGCGTCGTCGGGCGCATTCCGCCACCGGGCTATTTTCAGCAGCGTCGTTTTTCTCTTTGCCGTCGACGGTAGCGAATAGCACGAGGAATTATGACGCGGGCGGTGGATCCTCCTTTCTCTTCTTCCTTTTTTTCTCTTTCTCTCCTCCTCCTCTCTCTTTTGCGAGTAAGGCAGGTAGTTCCATTAAGATGCAAATTCGCCAATAATTCCGCACGGCGTGGCTGCTTGTCGTGCCGATCGCGTAGTCGCTCTCGTAATCGTTCATATCGCGCCGAGATCGAGATCAGGATTAAGAGAGTAAGAGAGAGCCAGTTTTCCAATTCCCCGTACGACGCCGGGCGCCCACGACATCCCGAGTTAATTATTGTCTCGGCGATTTAATTGCTCGGATATCGCGATACCCTCTTCTGTAAAAAAGACAGCGGGGGAACGACGCGAGATCGTAAACGCGAGTCGCGTGTAATGCGGAAAACAGGATGGGGACGCGTGTTTTGCGTGTTTGCAGTACCGATATTGCTTACAGACTGATATAGTGTAGGTGGTTGTTTGGTTAATACTTCGGTCCGTCGAGTGCACTTACTTCTCTCGCGTTGGACTGTATCGAATATCGGTGAATCTTGTAGTATATCGCGAGAAACGTAGACATTAAGGAACGTGCATCTTTTTCATCGTTAACGCGGCATGAAACACGCTAGTTCCAAATATCGCAAAACACCCCGATCGCAAAGGTACACCCGGACGAATTCCGTCTCGAAGAAGCCAAAGGCGGAATTAACGCGCCGCGTGGGGAACTATCGTGAGACGTCGGGAATTATGGGTACAAGTGCGCGAAACCTACGAAGTCGAAAGGGCTTGCGATTCACTTGGCCTTACATGTAAATACAAGAAGAGAGAGAAAGAGAGAGAGAGAGAGAGGCGGAGAGAAGGTGCTTCGCAAACACGGCTATCGCTTTCCCAATCTGGTAAGCCAATATCGCTTATTCTGCAGGAGCGCGAAACCACTCTCGTAGAAACTCGCGCAGGATCGGCCGAACCAGTCGGCACTTGACGTATTTCCAGGAGTATCTAATTACTTTCGCGCGATCTAAAAACCGAACCGCCCTTGTGCGCTGGACTCGGCCGATCGTCATCGTCGTCATCGGCGTTGCCGTCGCCTCGTCTTGTCTTCTAACGCTTCCTCCTATTTTCTCGCTTCATTTGCTCACAGACACACACACACATAGAGCGAGTGCATTTTCATCGCGATCACACGCTGGCGTTTATTAATTCGAGACGAAGGAGTCGCTGGTGCGCGCGTGAGAACCGGCCGGCCGATCTTCTCGGCGTCTTTCATGCGCAAAGGTGTCGCTGATTGCTAAGGAGGACAAGTAGCCCGTGGTATGAAAACTCTCGGAACGGCACTCCGTGGAACGAATGTTAAGTCGCAGATGTTATCGTTCCAGATATTTACTGGCCTGCGAGCCATCAGCTCGCTCCAGATTAATGGCGCGATCGGTAATGAACGTGGCCAGCGAGGTCCACGGCAATCACGGCTTCTTGGTACCACAAATCCCGACTTCCTCGTGTCCCGCGGCCATACGCGCGCGCGTTATCTCACGCATACTCATGCGTGGCTGCACGAGTGCATACTACACGCGCGCGTGCATTATTATCAATACGGCCGCGGGGATGCTCGGTTACGACGCGGGGCGTCGCCGTTCGCGAAGATTGCCGGCTCGGCGAGAATAAAACCGCAGAAATTTTTCGCCGCGACTACAGGCTGGATTCGTACAGATTCTCGGCGAAATTCTTCACGTTGACGTGTCGTCCACGAGTACGGTCTGTTGTTGCATCATGTAATTAAGAGCAATCTCGTCCGGGCAGTTAGTGCAGCGTGGGACATTAAATGAAAATTCCCTCTAACTGAAATAATCGGCAAATCAATATTATCAGAATTAATTAATCGTCACATACGCAAAGAAATTAATTTAATGATTTCAGTTAAATCTCAGTGGTTATTTACTTAGGTAATTATTTTGCCGTCATTGAAATTAATGCGCATTGGCTTATCGAGTAGTTGATAAAGTGACAGCTATTTCTGAATAATTTATGCGCGTGAATTTTGTGAGCATTCAACTCTGTAAAGAATTAACCTTCTTTTTTGTCTCATCGCATTGCGCTCATTTCAACTAATTTTTTTTTTCATTAACATCTCAAGAATTGCTGTAGCAGAATCTATAGAAAATAGTATGGCATTTTCCTACTCTTAACAAGCTCTATCTACACACGAGCATTTAAATCGAGATAACCTTTAATGGATATGAATTAATGGAGATAGGAATTAATGGAGATAACCTTTAATGGATATGGATATGTAAAACAACCTGTTTTTTTGTGTATGTGTCTTTTCATAATCTGTTTATTATATATATTTTTCATTAGCTTTAGAAATGCATACAGAATGTCTGACACATATGTCAAAGCTTGTTATTTTGCAAATAATTACGCAAATTAATCTTTTATTTTGATCAATAATAACTATTAATCTCGTCAATATTATAATAGACGAGATTAAGGAAGGAATCTGAATAATTCGATCGCGAATAAAAGTGATGTTTGTTTTGTTCCTTTTATCATGTTTGCTCATTTTATCATGTTTGTTCTTTTTATCATGTTTGCCGTGCTTTAATCGATTACAACACTCGAATCTTTCAAATCAGCAATGAAAGAGTGACATAGACGCGTGTGGGAATGCATGTCAAAAATATTTCTTTTTATTTTATTTACTACGTCGACTTATTTGCGAGTATCAGCCCTTTAAGGTAGTTGTATCGCTAAGTATTGTATTTTCAGTGGCGCACCAAGAAAGCTACTTATAAATTTATTATTAGTCAAAATTACGTTTCTATAAATTTATTTTACTATATAAATATTATTGTTAGTTTGAAACGAAAATTTAGATAAATATATATATACAATATTACAAAAAAAGAGAAAAAACTATTATTTTTTATTTTTTTAATAAATAATAAATGCTTTATTTATGCATCAATTTATCTATTTAATAGAGATATATAAATAATAAAGAGAGATATAGAAATATTTAAATATATGTAATTTAAATATGTGTACATGTATTCCGAATATTATTATAAAATATAAATTTTTCACCGGTGTGGTTTGAAAATAAAATGATGAATAATTCTGAAATTTGTATGTCATAGTTGTTTAGCTTTTGATATTATAATATTTCTCATAAAAATCCCGAATATAGTTTGGCAATTAAAATTAAAAAAGATAATTAAAATTAAAAAGATGTCCTCAATTTAATATAGGAAACACGTGTTATAAAAATGTCAACTTTCATTGCAGATATCTCAGTTTTCAAGTGGTCGATCCACTTATAAATGCGCCAATAATTAGGTCATATTTAAATATATACATATATACATATGATGAAAGTTTCAACGTGTTTTCCAAAAATTCATTTTTTATGCTACACTATCTCAAAGCCGTGGCATCGACGTTGAGTACGAAAACTGCGTGTGTGTCACGCCGACACTTGCTTTCGCGCCGGCGTATTTGCTTCTGAGCAGGAGGTGAACGACCGCAAGCCGCAGCGAGCATATAAGCGGTGCTACTCTTATCTGAGCCGAGGAGGGGGGATAGCGAGCCGGGCTCGCGCAGCATACTTTCGCGTACAGCGCAAGGTGACTCACCGGGAACAATAGTCACGTACCGCATTCCATTCACGCGTCGCGTCGTACCAATTCAGTGCTCGCGGTAGTGGTCACGCGGAATAATATAAAACGCGGATCGACATAATCGCTCATAACTCCGCTTGTAGACGACGTAGCGACTTGAAACAAGGACCATTGGAAAGGGTAAATCACCGCGCTTCCGATGGATGTGAAATCGTTCTTCCGTGGCATAAGCATCAACCAGCGTAATCATGTAAGTACGAGAGACATTGATTTTTATGTTCGTGTTAAAGTGAATATTAATTGTTAATCTGTGCTAAAACCAACGGGAAACCTTGGTTTGGATTTGCAACGCAAAACACCACTTTCACGTTTTTGACACATATAAGTTTAATGCGTCGTCTACAATGGCAGTAGAAGTAGTAGTAAGTAAATGGATCAATAACAATCGATAATTCTTGAATCGTGAGGATGGAATTGGTTAATTTGTTTATTGCTTATTTCTTACTACTACTCTTACTGCCATTGTAGACGACGTATAAGTGTTATTATAAGGAAAAACGGATTGATAGTAGTAGAAACTTTCTATCTAATAGCGAATCCTTTCCTTTGTATCGTTGAAGAGTAATAACTAATAAATTTAGGTTCGATAGCAATGATATTAACTGCCTCTATTTCAATAATATATTTTAATAGTCACAGCTATATTTTAACTTCTGTGGCTAATCTTTTTTTCTGTGTGATGGAATCGCAAATAATTGTATTGATTGTGATGAAATTAATTATTAATTTTGATGTGATTAATTATTACTGATTAATCATTAATTTTATCAATCCATAAAATTATTTGTGATTATATATATGACGATTGATTAATTTTGATTGCCGATTACTTTAGTCGAAGAATAAATTTTAACCGATTAAAATCCAACACTGGATTTATGTGACAAACAGCCATTTATTTTTGAGACGATTAAAATAGCTATTATTTCATTCAGAGATTCTCGTACGGATCCTCGATGAAATTCTTCATGTTGACGTGTCGTTCGTGAATGTGGACTGTTATTGCATCATGTAATTAAGAGAAATCTTGCGTTCGTTCTTCTAGAGCAAGTTTGGCGCATTGTAGTGCAATAATCGATGCGAAAATTTTCTTTGACTAAAATAATCGGCAAATCAATCATCAGAATTAATCAATTGCTATGTACAAAATTACTAATAATTTTATCGATTGATAAAATTAATTATTTATCAAACTTTAATATGTTTGATTATATACTGATTATACATTGATTAATAATTAATTTCATTAATGGATTAAATTGTTTGTGATTATATATGTGACGGTTGATTAATTTTGACCACTAATTTGCCGATTATTTTAGTCAAAGAAAATTTTAATTGATAACGCCCAACACTGGACTTGTGTGATAGTTATTTATTTTTAAAATGATAAAAATAATTGTTTTTTTTTTTAATTAAAATATTTGTACGAATTCTCAATGAAATTCTTCACGTTGACGTATTACTCGCGAGCGTGGGCTGTTATTGCATAACGTGATTAAGAGAAATCTCGCGGCAGTTTTCCTAGAACAAGTTTGGCGCAGTATTACGTGTTAGTCGATGCGAAAATTATCTCGGACTAAAATAAGCGGCAAATCAATCATCAAAATTAATCAGTCGTCATATATAAAGTTGCAAATAATTTTATTGATTGATTAAATTAATTATTAATCAAACTTTGATGTAGTTAATTATACACTGATAAATAATTAATTTTATTAATGGATTAAATTATTCATGATTACATATTTGACAATTAGTTATATATAATTTTGACCATTGATTTGCCGATTATTTTAGTCAAAGAAAATTTCAGTTGATTAATGCCCAACACCGAAGATAAATGACTGTTTGTATGACAAACAGTCATTTATCTTAGAGATTATGATAATAATAATTTTTTTATTGAAATATTTTCGTACAAATCTTCCCTCGGCGAAATTTTTATATTAATGTATCATCCGCGAACGCGGGCGGTTATTGCATAACGTGATTAAGATAAATCTTGCGTTCGTTTTCCTAGAGTTAGATTAGCGTGACAAACAGCAGTTTATAAACAGCAGTTTAAAATAAAAATATTCGTATCTTTTTTATCTGTCTGTATACGAGTGTATTTCGTGGCGTAATTTTAATGCCTCGCGCGCGAAACGCCGAGCGAAACGAGGACGACGTTGCTCTCGCTCGCTTAATACGGGCGACGGATTATTTTCCGCGTCGCAGATGTTAATCCGCCGCGATGCCCGCATCGCTGGCAATTCTAAAGGCGAGCAGCGCGAAATAGAAGCACGTTCAGCCGTTACAATGTTACTTGGCGTCCCTTCCGCAATATGTCCCCGTACAGTCTTGAGGAAGCGGGTCGGGTTCAGATAAGAATAAGCACTTGGCGCCTCGTCGTAAACGTCGTCCGTATTGCGTACGTTCGCAAGAACACTTGTCCGGCGTCCGCACCATCTTGACGCCGTCGAGGGCCCTCTACACCTCACGTGTTAAATAAGAAATAAAAAAGTCACGTTATAGCGCGTTAGCACGAGAGACAAAGACGTCTACATTAAGTCTCAAGCGGCGCGGCAAAATCCCCAGAGCCCGATGAAAATTGTGTACATTAATTTCACACAAAAGATATCGCTTTGGCAGTGTTTGCACGGAAATTATTATTAATGAGCCGCGTTGGAGCGCGCGCGCGCGCGATACTCGCTAATTTCAATTGAAATCCACCATAATCACTGCTTAACGTGAGATCTTTGCGAGACTCGCAGAGCGGTTAGGCAAAGTATCGGCGATCTATTTACCCGCGTCACCGGCACGGACGGTTTCACCGAGAGCGGGAAACGATTTCGTTCGCGTCGTGCGACTTGAATCGCAATAATGCACTTTCGGTGCGTTCGCGTGTGTGAACGGTGCGGCAGCAGCCGCGGCATTTGTTCCAATCTGGACGGGCCAGAGTAATAAATATGCCCCGCCGGCTGATATAATGCGAGCGTGGGTTGCACCACTGGAATCGGTCCTCGCGCGCGGTTCGGTTGCTTGATTTACGCCATATGCCGCGATGCATCACGGGTCTATCGTTCTGCTTGCATTTTGCCGAACCGAAAATAGGTTCGGTACTCGTAACTCGATGCTGTCTCCCTCCATTTTCTCCCCTTATCCGCTTCTCTCTCTCTCTCTCTCTCTCTCTCTCTCTCTCTCTGTTTCTTCCTCTTCATCTTCTCGTTCTTCTTGTGTCTCGCGTTCGCGGGTAGAATTCCGCCGGTAGAACAGCTAGGAACGAACCGTTCGACCCCAAATCCACCTCCGCTTTCTTATCCCTCCTACCAGCGTCGAGCTCCTCATTTTGTCGGAGCTAGCTGTCGATGCTCGTTTGTTTTCGGATACAGTCCGCTGCACCTTCGATCCGCTCTATTTCTGAAAGATCGTTACTACTCGCGCACGATCCCGCAGGCCTGTGCGGATGACGAGTCGCGCGCTCCGAATCGACGCACCGTGAAACGCCTCTCTTCTCTCTCCTTCTCTCTTTTTCCTTCTCTCTATCTTTCTCTCTTTCGCTTCTTGCACGGAACGATACGGAAACTCCGATAGCGCGTCAGGTCTTTATCCTGACCCGCGTGTGTTCCGGGTTGCGCATATCATCGCAGTAAAGCCAAGAGTGCACCGCGCGCGTTCCAGATCGCGAAATATCTATCCAGCCGTCGAAGACGCCGATTTCCGCAAACCAGTTCTTCTTCTTGTTCATCGTCGTCGTCGTCGTCGTCGTCGTCGCGTAACTAATCGCTCTCTCGAGACGACCCGATCCGAGCGGGACTTATCAGCGGCGTCCCTCCCAGTTGATACCTGTCCTGATCCTGGGAGAATGTGTCCCGCGGCGTGGATGGCGCGCTCCCGACGGAATATCGCGTGTCGTTTCTACCCGGCGCATTTAGCATTTTATGGACTCAGTCAGGAAAATCCTGCACCTTGCATCCGAGATTATCGTTACCGTGCAACGAGATGAAGCCGATCCTTTCCTTCTGCTCCTCTACGGTCGATAGCGCGAAGAAGCAGTTCTGGTTCGTCGAGAGAATGATTTTCTCGTCGCTCTTGCTCGCTGCCTTTCCTGCCCCCGCTCGGCGGGATTGATTTTTCCCGGGCGTTTTTGCGTCCCGTACTCGCAGGCTGGAGCCGTTAAAGCGCGTCTCGAATTGATTACGTACTTATCGAACGGCTCTTACGATGGCCCCGCTATTAGAAGGGTCGCCGGTCCGACACCTCTAATACGCGCTCGGTTGCGCATCGTGAAAGTGCAAAACTTGCAACGGAGAAACCATGCAAAACACACATCCGCTGGGTCATTAATTTTGCCGTACCATTTATAAGGGATCACATCGGCGAGAACCCGATGAAATCGGCCGTCCGGCGATCGTCTCGCCGACTTTCTCGCGCCTACAAACTAGGCAGTTTGCGGCTAATCATATCGCAGCGTTGATTTACGTTAACATTAATATTACGCTGGACTCGACGTCGCGAGATCAGCATCGAGAAGCCTGTCGAACGCACGAGAGGGAAGGGAGTTAACGTTTCCGGCTGCTGTCCGAGCAGAAAGAGAATCTCTCCACGGTGTAAGCGAAAAAATCACGCGAACTCCTCTAATGTTTACCACGCGAGACACGATCATCAATTTTGCCGCGTCGCGCCCTCACCACCTCCTGCGCGACTCTCCGCGAGCTGCCCGCGCGGACTCTCTACGATTGCCGGTGGGTCGACCGGTTTCGAGTCTGGGGCTACCGTGGTCAATGAAAAACTCGACTTGTGATAACGCTACGCGGAGGGGCCACTTCGGATTGGCCTCGCCATCGCGTTCGATCGAGGCTACCGTAATTACTAATTGCCGCCCCTGGCTTAATTAGCGATTCACGTCGCCGTTTCATCGGACGCGCTGCGCCCACCTTCCTCCCTCACCCCCTTCGACTTTCTTCCCGCGCTCCGGGGGCGTTTTTCGTTGCCGAGCGAGAAAGCTCCTCTTATTCGAGAGCGCTTGTTCTTATTCCTCGGATGAGTCGCGTCCTCTCGATCTGCCGGCGAGGCTGGCGAAGTGGAGAAGAGAAGGAGCGCATTCTTCGTGAGCGGGCCTTCCTGCTCTCGAGGATTGCTTCATTAGACGGCTGCACCTGCCTGAGCCGCATCTCCGGCGGCGGCGGCGGCGGCGGCGGCGGCGGCCTTGTTTCTTTCACGATGTCCGATGTCCGTCGTTGACGAGAGCCGGTCCACGCGCGCTCAGACTGTCGTCTAATCGGCGAGGCGCGACGTGTTCTGCCCCGCGCGTAACTCTTAATTTCGTGCGTCTCTTCTCCTCGATCTCTTCTCGCGTGGCGCGAGAAATCGCGCGTCCGCGAAGGAAGGGAGAGATTTTGGGACGATTCCAAGGTGTCGCGTATAGGCGTTCGCACGTAAACAACGATCTTCTAGGAGCGCGCGGCGCCCGTACGAACGATCGTCTTACACATGGTGCAAGTGGACGCGCGATAAATGGCGGGCGACACGCGCCATTTATTTTCTCCGTGCTCGAATCGCCGCCGAATCGAATGAGGTCCAGTTGCGCCCAGGCTTACGCGTAGACGTTTGGCGCAGTGGTCCCGACGTGAAATATCGAGCGCATTCGTCATTTGTATACATTTGTATGCAATTTTGAAAAGCTGCTTTTAAAGCAGACCCGCGGGCTCGGGTTAATAAATATTCCTCGTTTAGGGGCCCTGCGGAATTAGAGCCGTACCTGGTATCTGTATGTAGATTGCGCGAGGTCCCTTCGGAATCGATATACATATGTATATCGGCGCGCGGGTACAGCAGCGCACAGTCCGGAGATCGGATAATAGCCCTACGCGGTGCGGGAGCCGGTGCGCAAGGCAGCCATCGACAAATGGCCGTGGCCATGCAATAAACAAGCCGCGCAATTAAGAGAGCAGGTTAATTAATGTGGACCAACTAGGAGGAAGGAAGGGCTCTCCTCCGTCCTTCTCCTCTTCGCCATTCCCGCCGCCTATTTCCTCTTGCCTTTCTCTCTTCCTCACCGTCCTCCGCTTCCCGCTGTTGCCCTCGAGGAGCCTCCTGTCCCTTCGTCTCGGTCAGCTCGATGCAACCGTCGTGTGCACGGTAGTTATCGAGGACCGAACCGCCCTTTTTTGCGTTGCACGCGAAGGGCAACGCGGGACGTCGCGCAGGATTTCCTTCTGTCTCGTCCCCGACGCGCGTCCGACAGGATGGTACCGCAGGAGGAAGTGAAGGAGAAATGAAAAAGAAAAGAGAGGAGACGACGAAGAACGAGAGAAAAGAGGACGGGAGCAGCGGTCGTGCGGCAGCCGGTTGGTCGGTCGGTTGGTCGGTCGGTCGGTCGGTCGGTCGGTCGGTCGGTCGGTCGGTCGGTCGGTCGGTCGGTTACTGGGTGCGCTCGTGAAATCCGGTGAAATCAATTCGCTGCGCGAGCGGCGACAGTCGTAAATCGTTGTCTTTGTATTCCGTGTGCTCCTCCGATGCGAACGGCCGGAAAGAAGCGGCGAACGGCGGCCGAACGGCTTGGAAAGCCGAGGAGCGATGATGAATTCGTGTTTGCGCCGGTGAGTTATCGTTTCCGTGCCGCTGATACGAGGAAGCTGCGGAGAGTCTCGCGCTCGCTCGATCGATTTCTCGAATAAATCTCTGCGCGCACGTTTAGAATCGAAGTCGATATTTAATTTTATTTAATCCCGACACCAATTGCGTAGCATGAATCGCGCGACGAGAGAAAAACAAAAATACCACTTTTACACAGCATGATGTCTGGATTATTTTATTTTCGTATCTCATGATTATATTTTTTTCTGTCATTTCGTTTTTTGTATATGGAGAGAGTTTTATGACACATTTCAAGAATGCTGTTATGAATCAACTCATAAAATATAAATATGAAATGAACATATGAAATGAAAAGATAATCAATTACTGCAGAATATCGATCTATAGTATTTTTCGGTCTATGGTACTTTTTACTATAAGATCTATCTTTGTGTACAATTACAAGAAAATGTCACGATGAAGTAGTCGGGCGTTGCATCGAGCATCTCTACGAAAGTCGTCTTTGATAAGTAAAGTAAGAGTAATGGGATCTTTGCACTTGAATATATTAAATTTAAATATCGGGAGAACCCACACACACAAGTGATTCTCTCGGCCGTGCTCGCCCACGGGACCAATCCGCGATTACACACGAGTGCGTGACGCGATGCGATTCGGAAGTGTGCTCGAAAATTGCACCGCGCGGACACTTAGCGGCGTATTTTGCAACGGACACATTTGCAAACGTAAGGCGGCAAATTGTGCGTGAAGCTCGCTCGCATGGCCGTGCCACCTGCGATAAGCATCATTTGTGCGCGAATGCATACTTGAAAACTCGCGCACGTATCCGCGAATGCACTCGTACACCGCCGGTCGCAATAATTATCGGGCATTTCCTACGAGCACTCAGCCGTGTGCTCTGACATTTTGACATTAGCTGCGGGAGTTGTTGGAAAACTGGAGATTAACTTCTACCACGATGGCGGCTTACACCTGCCGAACCAGTCCACGCGATGGTGATGAAACCTGACGATAATAGCGCGCGTTTGGCCCGTTGGCCAGAGTTGGAGTCTGCGCGATTTTTCTTGCGGGGAACTTTGTTGTTTCGACTTCAATGCGCGGAACTAACGCACGCAATCTACCATGAAACACTCGCGGTTGCCGTTCGCAGTGAATAATTATTTTCGCGATATTAACTATGACGCGCACACTATTTCGCTTCTCGTGTGCAATATTGATTCAAGTCGCCAGCGGGGACTTTGAATGAAATTGAATTAGATTAGATTGAACAAGAGGCGAAATTCGCCCGAATTCAAGTGCCTCTCTCTCTCTCTCTCTTTCTCCCTCTCTCTGTCTCTCTGTATCTCGTGCAAAAGCGAGCTTTACGTTTATGGCGAAGTCGTGTGCCGCAACGACGCGAGAAGCCGTATCGCTGATTCTCGGTGTTCGCGGAAGGAGTCACGAGATCCAATGAGGAAATGGCGGCGAGCGTGTTGCGGAACGTACGATGCTCCTCAAGGCCGTGTTAGACCTTCACCTCTTGACACGCCGGCTATCCGCGAAGGCACGACCGTGCGCCGCCGAGCATCGCGGAGCCTTATGGTCCGTACATACATTACGCTCCTTCTATACCCTTTTCGTACGGATCGGATCGATCGTGGATAATTTATCATTAACTCTTTCAGCACTGTTGCTTATTGTCGCGCGCGCGCGAATCATGATGCAGAGTCACTGTATGACGACATCCAGTAACGCATGTATAATAGAAAAATTAAAACGTCGCTTTAAAAAGATTGTTTCTCTTAAAATATATAAAGTGAAGATACCAATGCTTGGACACGTAACACTTCTTTCACGGAAAGAAAAGATTTGCTACATATGGACGACTAAATATAATTTGCTGTGTTAGTCACTTTTTCTTTGTAGGAGCCAATTTCCTTGCTAGGGTAACAAGAAAGTCTGCTCCTGCAACAAAAAAGTAGCTAATAGCAGTAAATTATGTTTAGTTGTCTATCTGTAGCAAATTTGCTGCGTTAGCCACTTTTCTTACTGCAGGAACAAACTTTCTTGTTATCATAGTAAGGAAATAGGAAAGAAAAAGTAGCTAACACACCGAATTATATTTAACTGTCCATATGTAGCAAATTAGTTTGCTGCTACAGCAAATCCTTTTTCTCTGTGTTCTTGTTATTTTACTTTTTAGCTCTTTGTTTGGTAGATCTAAGAAAATTTAAGAAACTTTTGGGTGTAAATGAAGTAAATGATATAAATGCAATTATATGTTTTACAAATATTTTTTTATTTGTAATAAGCCTGCATATAAATCTGTCATCTAGTGGCAAAACTCGAAACTGCTGAGCATCGACGAATAGAAACAGGTAAAACCAGATGTTGCCCAGAGCAACAGTGCTGAATAAATGTGCCTGCACCTGTCGTTCTTGCATATAACTCATGAAAAATCGATGTTGCTTGACAGCAACATTGCCAGATAAAGGGTTAAATACGAATATTTAAACTTTTAACGTAAAATATATATATATATATTTAATATATTTAATATATTGTGCATATATTGAAAGTTGAGATATTTGTACTTGAAAATCAGAACAATAAGAATCTCCATAATTGGGTACAAGTGTTATCAGTGTCCAGACATTGTGATACTTTTACCTCGTGCAAACGATTGGAATAACGTGAGATGCAAAAATTACGCTAAACGCTTGAGATTCTCGCCGGACAACGCGGTGCTCGTAATTAAGTTGCAGAACCGAGGCGATGGCTCTACCGACAACGGGCGTTCATTAGGACATTAAAAAATTCGCCTCGCAATTAATTACGCCGGCCGCAAAAATCCACGGCGCGTTGCGATGCGGCGACTGCCTTCCGCGCGACTACAATAGTAGCGTGGGTTGGCTTTTGTAACGGTTAATTACCGTAATTAGTAGCACGGTAGTCGGCGACCGCGAGCAGGTCCGGTCCACGAGAGGAATCATCGTCGTAATTTGCGTCCCTGACCTGCGTCAAGGTGCGATCGTGGCCCCAATCAATTCCTCCTTCAACTTTCGGGCCCGTTCTCGCGGCAGAATACATTCGATTCGGCATTTTCTAATGCCGCGCGTGCACGGAGGAGTCTCCTGTAATTAATCGAGCGTTTCGAAACTCGTTTCGCGATACGTTTGAGGTCACTTGGAAGTATCGGTTTCGACGGCATTCCAAGTCTGACAGGCGCGCGCGCTGGGACAACAGAGGGAGGAGGATCGGGAAACGTAAACGTTGCCAAGAGCACTAATCGAGACCACCTACCACTTCGTGATTTCATAATCAACGCTCGCGGCACGAGGATTGTCGGCGCACGGTACATACGTGCCATTATCTTCGACGTTCGAGTTTCAATTAGCGTGGAAGTGCCTCCGAGCGAATCTCGCGGCTTGAGAATCCGCACGGCGCATTACTGATTAACGTTCGAATGAAATTGCTCTCTTCCCTCCCTTCTCTTTCTTTCTTTCTTTCTTTCTCGTTTATCTAACGAATGCGCAAGCTAATAATTCTCTCTTAATAACTTGTGCCTTTTTTTCGTTATTCCGAGATTATCCTATATGTGAAAACGATTCGCTTCGAAATGACAAACTTCTCCGCGGATTTTTCGGATTTCTTCCTAATTGAGGCGACTGGTATCGTTCGCCCGTTGCGTGTAATTTTCACGTTATCCCGCGAACTCTCGTCAGAGAGCGAATCGAGTGAGACGTTTCTGTTGCGACAGCGGGAACAATTCTTTTGACGGACAGCGCGACATTTCCGACGAGTGAATCACAGAATCATTCGCGCGATTATCGCGAATACCTTTGGCTTTTTGCTCGGTCCTTCGAGGGGGGAGCCGCGGTTTTACGGCTCACCAAGTCTCGCGGTGTCGAATGCAAAAAGCCGCGCCGTTACGCAAACGGCCGAGCGAGGATTTACGGTGCCACGAAAAGAGCCTTCCGCGATGCACGACGATGCATTCACGACGTCGTTAGCCTGCTGGAGTTCCCGGCTTCCCCGCGGCTTCCTCGTGGCGATATCAACTCGGTCGTTCGAAACCGAGCTTTACGCTCCCTAAATTCGATATAAATAAGGGATTAGCGTGACGCGTATGTTGCGTGGAGCATTAAATGCCATTTGAATACCGCCTCTAATTGTGACCGCGGTCTCTCTCGGCCGTTTGTTCCTTGACGCGCATCGTCGATTCCATTTCGAATTACGCCTACGCCCGCTGGCTGGATCGGATCGCGGCGCGGTGTAAGCAATGGCCAATCAGCTCCTTGATCCGTACACTAATCGCTACATGAAACGACGGCGCTTCGTGCCGGCGCGATATCGCGGCTCACGCTTGTTATTCTCGATCTCGGTAGAAAGGAGACGAGCCCAAAGATACACAACGAGGCCGGAATGCCGGCAGGTATTAGCAGGAAACCTCCTGTAACTCGACCGACGTGTCCGAAGGGAGAGCTTGCGAGAAAACGACGAGCGACGTAACGCGGAAGCGGCGCGGCTCCCTGCTCCATGCATCATAAATTGACGTTGCGCGCCGCGAAAGGTGACAAATGAGCTCACCGAGCTGCGATTGCCGAACGATCGGTTTTCTTCCGCGTGATTAAAGTGGCATCTCGAGGTAGGGAATCGGTCCTCTTGACATTCGCGAATGACGCATCATTGACGCGGGCATTACACGCGCGAAAGCGATCGATCCGAGAGAGAGGTCGGCGCGCTTCTACGCCCAGGCTTGGACGAGAGAAATTCTTGTTTACTTAATCTTCGCGTTTAATGCGCGTGGCGTTTTGCCGCGCTCTCCATGTTGTCGAGTCCCGGTAATGGTTCCGCCGTGCAGCTTGTTACTTTGAGGAGATACAATAAGAGTAATTCGTTGTACGATGTACGCGAGCTATGTACCCCGCGTAGAGCGTTTACGCTTCGCCAGCTTCGCGAACAAGCATTAGAAACCACCCTGGAAATTGGAGAAACTCGCGTTAATTGCTCAAATGTCAATGAGTAGAAATCACGGTACTTGAAAGGCAAAGAGAGAGAGAGAGAGAGAGAGAGAGAGAGAGAGAGAGAGAGAGAGAGAGAGAGAG
>NW_022639508.1:569710-608288 GCF_010583005.1 Odontomachus brunneus | reverse complement strand
AGAGAGAGAGAGAGAGAGAGAGAGAGAGAGAGAGAGAGAGAGAGAGAGAGAGAGAGAGAGAGCCGATGTCAGCCCGTCTAAACTTCGGACCCGCGCGAAGGGAAGAGCAAAGCGAGGCGAGCCTCCCTTTCTCCCGTGAGGAGAAAGGGGCGGCATTGAATTCGCGCAAAACCGGCGGCCATGACCCCGATTCGGCAGGTGCACTTCCTACCGAGATCGTTCCGGCGATAACTGTCGATCGTCCATCATTTCGCGGTCGTGTCGGCCGTTACGTGCGCGCCACGTTATCCACGGCAACATTGTAGAAAGTCACAGTGAAAGCGATACAAAATTTGATACGGCGAATATCGCACTCGGGGAAGCGAGCGCGTACTTGCGCGCAGACCATCGCGCACGCTTCTTGCCGCCGCGATTCATTCCGCAAACGTGACCGCTCGCGCTCGGAGACGCGCGAAACGCTTTCCGCGCCGCTCCTCCCGAAGACGAGCCTGAAGTGTATCGCGCTCTCGGTTTCTCGCTGACTTCTGTGACCTCGAACGCGCGTTGCACTCTGAAATCGAGGAATTCATCACGATTTGCACCAATTAAAAACTTTCCCGCGAAGAAGTAAGCGGAGCGCTCTTCTTCTTCTTTTCCTCTCTCTCTATCTCTCTCTCTCTCTCTCTCTCTGACTCCTGCGCGATGATCAGTCACTCCCGCTTGAGTTTCGTTCCTCGGGCTCGGGGCTTCCAAACGATCCGCGGACGATTTGATCGATGTTGTCCTTCCTCCGCGGTAGCGGCGCATTCTCACCCCTTCCCTACGGGACGTCCGTCGAGTCCTTCCTTAATGCGTCCTTGATGAGAGGCAACCTCGTGAGAGGCCGCCGCGGCCACCCTTGCCTCGATTACCTGCCTTATCGATGCCAGCGATTATTTCGCTCGTCACGTTCGTCATCGTCTCTGCGGGTCACCGGGCTGGTAGCTTTTTATCTGCCAACCAGCGCCGCGGAGGCGCGCGCTCCGGCGAACCCGAGGACGATAATTCCTCAGAAGGGCGCGCACTACCGTCCCCGGGTATTACCGTCTCTCTCTTTCTTTCTTTTTTCTCTTTGCCGGGCCGTGCGGCTCGCTGTAATCTACCGGTGAAGAGCGATATTTCGCAAGCCGCGTGTGCACGTCATCATGCAGCCGTGACGGACAGATTCCCGACGCAGAAGCCGAAGAGGAGCTCGAAACGCTCCCGAATGAATCTCGCGGAGGCGACCGACTGATGCGATATTGAGACGCTTATGACGATCTCATGACGATCATTCTCGATATTTCCCATCGCGACGCATCGACGCGCCGATGCATCAAATCGCAAGCGGTGAAAATTGAAAAATCACGCTGGAAACCAGCTGCTCGCGTAACGTTTGTTATTTCACAAAAGGCAGGAAGATCCGGCTCTCTTTTGCACGACCGGCCTTAGCCCACATAGAATCTTGGTCGGCACGTAAAAATATCTCAGAGAACGCGACACTTGCGGCGCTTTTTGTCCCGAGTCTTCGACGCGGCGTCCAGGTGAGCTCTCGTTCGGCGAGCCGCGCGGCAAAAATCACGAAACAACCGGCTCGCGCGCGCACCCGCTCTAACGGGCGAGAAGAGCGGCGAGTCCAGGAGTGCAACAGCGGCGCGATGGAAGGAGAGCGTAGATCGTATGCACCACGTCGAAAAGGCTCGTGTGTTACTCTAAAAGGCTAGCCGCCGCTAGCGCAGAGTGGCGCGAAGGGGGCCTCGCGACATTAGAGCCACATTAACGCGCGCACTCGTCGGCCAGCTGGTACCCTATCGGGTCAGCTAATTACATGCCGATTCCGAGAGATCACTCGTACAATATCGTGTCGACATAGCGTTCTCCTCGTCGCCGGACAACAGTCGCGGTCGGCTCCACCGAGTGGCGACTCCAAGTGGAAACGCGTCTTCGCGATACATCGGCGATTTTCTACAAAGTTGCCGCCCGCGACGCATCGTCGTAGTGGTGGCGGTGACCGCGTTTAGATCAGCGCTGGGGACATCGATCGATTAAAATATTCTTTAACCAAAGTAATCGGCGAATCTATAATCGAAATCAATTAATCGTCACATATAAAATAACGAGTAAGTTCATCGATTGAGAAAATTAATTTTTAGTCAAACTCGATTGATTATACACTGATTAGTAATTAATCTCACCAGTGAAATCATTCGTGAATACATATATAGCGATTGATTAATTCTGATAGTCGAACAAGATTATCTTAGTCGAACAAGATTTTCATCGATTAATGCCCAATATTGGTTTAGATATTGATACTTAATTTATGCCTTCATGAACTTTTATACAGCGGATAACACGTGATTTCATCGACTTTGATAATGTCAATCGATGTATTTTTTTAATTTAATTGCTGGTTTTTTTTATTCATTGTGGGTAACTATATTTCATTTGAGATCAAACATAGCCAATAGGCTATACATTTTGACACGCTTTCTTCGAGATGATTACTGAACAATGCAAATTAAAATCGTTACAACAGACAGATTCTTTCGCACCTTTGCGCACGTTGTAACAGTCGGAACGCATTGAATCGGCCCCAGCACTCATCGGGTGAGCTTTCGCGAAAAGGTTTCGCCGGTTACACGCTGCCAATGGGCCGCGAGTGCTCGCGCGAGTGCTGCTAATCGCCCGCTACTCGCGAATAACACCGACTCGATTTACGGCCGACTTGCTCCAAGGCTCCCGCGATCGGCCTGTTTGGTAGTCGCTTCAGTGGATTCGAAACCGGTGCTTTTGTCTTCGCGATCGCGATCGAGCGCGGGTGGTATAGTTTATGCGACGGCAGTGCATTGCATACCTGTCTGATGCGTGCAGGATTAATTAGACGTTACGAAATCGCGGCATGCAGCCACGATAGATGCAATTCGCCGCGGCTTGTGTATTTATTTCTCACATGCAGTTGTTGGCTCGTGAATTGCGCGACCCGTTGCGACTTTGATCACCTGGACGCGAGTCGCGAATAGCTCGAGAATCTCTCTTCGGAGACTCGCATTCTTACAAAGTGTTCAGATTTCCCAGCCTCAAATTCGGGACACTTCGTAAATGTGTGAAATGAAGGGAGGGGTAAAAAAATTATTGAAAATTATTTATATGCATATAAAAAATAATTAAATAACAATGAAGGCTTGCTACATACAGTAAAAATGGAAATTATTGTTAATGTGGAGATTATTATTAATGAAACTGTTGTTATTCTTATTTAAAATGCAGAAGAAACAAAGCTACTGTATGTACCAGAGCTGTGAATTTCCTTGAGAAAGTCTTTCTTTATCAGAAACACTTTAAGAATCCTTCTCTAAACTGAAATAAGTCGGAACGGTTTGGACAAGTCGGCGTTCCAGACAGGATTCGAGAAAAATTCGTGACAAAGGATGAAAAATCGGAACTATTTCGGTAAAAACGGGATGTCTGGTCACCTTAATATTCAGCGATTATCGTTACACGAGAATGTTGCGCGTTACACGTTTAATTCGCTCCGAATAAAGAATTCCGTGACAAAGTGCACGATTAATCGGGCCCGGAGACGACGTGATTTTGCAAATTTCAGGGAATCACGAGATGAAATAATTTATTTCGGTGCTTAAGGCGCGCTTCGTTTCGATTAATTCCCTACTCCTACACCCTGATCGCGACGGGTTTACGACGAAAAGCTCGCGAGTGGTATTAACCGGCCGCACGTAACCGGTCGTAGGCGCGATCGTAATTCTCTACGTCACGAAGGGGATCCGCGGCGAGATTTGTTCGTCCCGCTGAAACACGCCGATCCCAACGTAGCTCGCAGCTGTTACCAGCGGGAGCTCCCCGGGTACCTATTTGAGGAAGGCGTATTCATTCGTAGCCGCGCTCTCGACTCCCACTGCGCGTCCAAGGAATCCGAATGTCGAGGTGCGCGCGCTCGTGTGTCCTCGTGGAACAAAGAACCGTCGCTCGTTACGGCGCATTTTAATTAATTAAAGCCTGGCTTTCACTCTTTCTTTCTTTTTCTCTCTCGCGGCGACAAGAAATATATCCGCCGCGCGTCGGCGGCAAGGAAGGAAAACGAGAATCCGCGCCTACCGAATGGTCGGTGAATGGCTCTTTTAAGGCTCCTAGTCTTATTGTTGCGGAACCTTGAATTGATGATGTCAGAAGCGAGAGAATGTATGGCAAAAAAAATTCTTGCATGTCATTTCCAAATAAAAAGATGTTTGTATGAAAGAACACTTGAGATCGCTTAAGCATGCTTGTCAAATGCTCCGAAAACTATCTCTTTTTCCCTTGACAGTCAATAACCAGTCTTACAATTAACGTGGCAAACTCATGAGGAAAGAGGAAGGTTGCATATCATGTTAATTTTACGATTATTCATTGGTTGTCAAGGGAAAAAGGGGGTAGCTTTCGAAGCATCTTACAAGTAGGAAAAAACGTTCAGCAGCCAGTACTCATTACAGTTTTCGATATCCTTGCTTGAATTCTATCAAGTAGTAAGGTGCAAAGGGATTTATTAATTATTCCTTAATTATTTAGCAATTATTGTTTATATATTGTTTATTCTTTTTCTCATGTACACCTTAATATTTTATAATATCTGCGCAAGAATGCCGACTACTGGACGTTTTCTCCTATTTTTAAACGATCTGAAGTGTTTTTTCATACAAATATCTTTTCGCTTAAAAATAGCGCGCCAGAATTTTGGACACGCTCTCTTAAAATGAATCAGCGAATAGTCACTGATATTATTTATAATTATAGCACTGAGCAGTTTCAGTGCTATACTTATAACTGCAAATCAGTGTATATTCACTGCTTTCAATGTTTCATTGATTCACTTTAATAGAACGCATTTTGTCGTTTTTGACGTGATGAGTCCGGGCTTCCGCAGCAGTGGGACCAGGAGACTCGAGAAGCATCGAGAAATCACAAAGTCGATGTGAAGGCTCAGCTGCTGCCAAGAGCGCGCGTACCGTTTTACCCCGTCGCGATTAACCGACTATCGTAGCGAATTGAAAAATGGCCGTTGGAGGTAATTATCCCAGCGAGAGCGCTTGTCGTTTCTCGAGTAACTTCTCTTCTTCGATTCCGAGACGGAAAGCAAGTCTCGGCTGAACTTCACTCAACTTTAGCTGATGCTTCTGGGAAAGAGAGCCGGGATGCGTGGTAGTTTCTCTCTTCTTTCGCGCTTAATGCGTTCCGTTCCGAGACTTTCGGACGATAATGCATCTTCGTAAGTCCAGTGTGGACGTCATGGTCCCTTTGCGCTATTACCGAGCGATGTCCCCGAGAGCGAGTCGGTGAGCGTGCGGCAACCTCGACAAATCTTTTCTACCCGAGTCGAGTGCGCCGGTTTGTAATGGCAAACACGCTTGCGAGTCTGTCTTCGGCTTCTCGCGAAAACTGTCGGCCGTTGTCGTCGCCGTTGCAAGCCGCTGATGACACTCTACAGCACTCGAGTGCCGGGCCGCTGTGTTGCGGTGCTTAGTTTTCTCGAAGAGGGTCGACCCTCGTCGTCGTCGTCGTCGTCGTCGTCATCGTCATCGTCGTTGTCCTCGTCGTCGTCGTCGTCGTCGTCGTCGTCGTCGTCGTGATCGCCGTCGTGGTCGTCTTTCTCGTCGGCGCTGTCGACGAGGAGGAGGAGGATGACGACGATGGTGATTACGACGTTCTTCTTCTTCTCTCTTCGGCAATTACAGCTCGAGTGGCACCGTAAGAGACAGGTGGTAAGCTGCATCGGGTCGTCCGCGCCATCTTTGACTTCCTTCTCTTTCGCCTTCTTTTTCGTCGTATCCCCGGTAAATTTATGACAGGATATATATTGCAGTATTTATCCCCCAGCCAGGAGATAACCACTCGGCTCTTTGATGGCCCGTTTTAAGTCATCGTTCTTCTTAATTAATTATTCTCTAGCTACCAGTGTTATACCGGCAAAATTTACCGCTCCGCGATCAATCCGGCATCTGCTCGTTCGCTCGCTTGTGCGCGGACATACCCCGGCGTGTAGTATCGTATAGTATCGTATAGTGTGCTTTCTAACTTTCCTGATCCCCTTCTGATATCAGCGACCAGCAAAATTACTCCCTGAATCTCCATCTCTGAAACGTACTTCAATTCGAAGAAAAATCATTTTCACCGTCGCTCTATGTCCATTGTCGCGTTTGCACGGCGGGGGGACGCGTGTTCTGCCTATAAATACTCGTATCTAACTGAATCTCGCCTATCTGTAATGAACTTTCCGCGATCGCGCGTCGAGTAAACTGACAGCCGTGCGGAAGCCGGCAGTCGATAAACGCACGATCGTACGAACTCCCCGTAGCACCGGAGATTAACACTATATTAAACCGCGATATCGCCAGTGGCCACTTTAGAGCGCGATCAATAAAACGGAATCTACGGGGAATCTCCCTCTATATAGCTCGTTCTCTCACTTCGGCAAGCACTACGTGCAAACGCTTCCAATGGCGACCACGATACCGCCAACGACGACGACGACGACGACGACGAGCGGGCGGCGCGATTCGCGGATCGTGAACAGCGAAGGAAACTCGATGCGAGATCTTGGTCGTCAAGGGCTGCGGATAATCGACTTAACGACGAGGCTTAACGACTTCGCGGTAACGGTTTTCGCCGGGCGTCCCTCTCGTCGCCGCCGTCGTCGCCGTCGCCGCTTGAGTATTACGATCCGCGGGAATTCTAAACTCGGGCCCGTCTCTCCCTCGGCCGAGGGAACGCGATCGAAGAGACTCGGGGCCTCTATAATGCACGGGCGACACCGCCATACGTGTCACGGGGGAATCGATCCGATCCGGTTGTAAGCTGACCTAACCATAAGTCCGCCGCGGATCGAGTGTGTGCTCTCGTCGGACCAGAGCGAGAGCGCCTCGACTCTCCGCATGCGGGAAAGCCGAATAAAAATACGCGGGGTCCTGATCCGCGCTGCTTAAAGGCTCGAGAACCCGTTGACACCTCGCATCCTCCTCACGAAGGTGACAGCCGACCGCGATTTCGATCTCTTCGACGTCGGCGGGCGGGGTCGTTGATCCCGTCACGATGAATTACGATATAACGTCTGAATTTGTCCCATGAGATCGGACAATTTTTTTTCGGGCAAGAAATCTCGCTTACCTATGTCCGTGTTATTAAATTATTAGAACGATATATGTTATGTCATACATATTGTGTTGCAACAATTGTGTCTGTTTCTGACTCGAAATTTTCATCCTGTTTTCGATCCCAATATTCCATTTAACGCCTACTATTCTATTTAATTCTATTAGTTTTGTTGAAAGGTTCTCTTTAGAATCTACATGTGGCATTTTGTACGTTTGCTGCCATTTGGAAGCACTAAGTAGGATTTCAGTTTCCATATGTATACATATACTGATTCTTCAGAGTATACAGATATTAGAAAGTTTAGGCGCAAAATAGGAATGAAAATTCGATTCGTGTTACATAATGCGTAAAAAAAATACAAGGTCTATTTGGAGAGAGACCTTCATATAAACTGTAGTAGCGAGTATGATAAGGATTGTTTGTTTGCGAGCATATAACATGAAGGGGGAAGATTTATTAATAAAGTCGCATGAAGCTATGAGAACAAAATTACAAGTAAGTGTCTCGCGTGACTTCCTCACTCAGCTAGTCGTCTGCCAACGGGCGTTATCCGTCTATTTAGTCTACGCGGTAGCGTTATTTTCGGCGTCGGCCCAGCTAACGAGCTGTCTGAGTGGGGAGCCTTGCTGCAAAGGACGATAATTTGCGGTATTTGCTTATGAGTTTATCGACTCGTTGTCGCGACGCGCAAGTCGTCGGCGAACGAAACGTCGTTAGAAATTTGTCGTCGACCCGCTCGTCGATCATTCTCTCCTCTCATCCATCGTTCGTGCTTAGTCGCGCGAACACGCGCAGGTGCCGCTCGTTTGTTGACGCCTTCGATACGGCGCTTACCGGACCGGCTGGCATGATATGCGAGAATTGTCGGAGAAGCCTAGAAAGATGGCGATCGGTCATTCCGATCGCGGAGCTGTGATGTTGATGACTCGTCCTGGCCGGAGCAGCAGGAGGACTCGGCGCCGCGTCGCGCCGCATCGCGTCCTCAGCTTCTTGGACGGATTCTCGTTTCGTTGCTCTTACGAAATCGGCCGATTTAATTATAACGCTTATCAGACATGCCGGACGCGCGGTTTTAATGAGCACCTGCGAGAGACATCCGGGTTCAATCTGGGCGGCGGGCGATACTTTTTCTCCCCCATATACGCGCAGCACAAATAATTGAGGTTTTACCAGTCGTGATTATCGGCTGTCACGCGAAGCGCCAGAAAGAATTGCGCGGAATTCTCGGGAAGAAAGCCTCGCCGGCCCCTCGCCTCTCCTCTCCTTAGTCTCCCCTTCTCTCTCTTTCTCTCTCTCTTTCGCTTCTCGCGCTGTTTTACACCGTGTCATTACAGATCTAACTTTGCCGGTCGTTCAATTGATTGTAACGCCTCGCGCAGGCGATCCCTCCTCTGTCCCCGTCGTTGCGCATTGTAGCGTGTATCGTACGCGATCGTTTTATCTAATTACATGTATCGCGGTGTGTATGTGCTATCAGCTGGCTTCTTGCACGTCCGCGGCAGCGACGGCGCATTAGTTTGACGAGCGCGTCGTCATTGCCGAGCTCTATTTTCAAACGGGATCGAACCGGTTCGTAACGGTTTGCTTAATTTCGCGTGGCATGCCTACGTGACAATGAACTCTCCTCCGTGAAATTCTGGGTTGCCATCGGTGGCGGCCTCGTCGCCGGCGGCAACACTTTTCTGCAACGATAAGATAACGATCGCACGGCGCTTTGTTAGCAAATTTTTTCACGGAAACCCTGTGCGAGCCAAGTAAATATATAACGCATAATTTGTTTCTAGTTGCGCGCGCACAACTTTTCTTAATCTCAATAATTGCGAGGCACAAACGCCCACTGTTGCTATTAATGACGAAATCATGCAGATGATACACTTATTCTATAGCATAATTATTGTCCTTCGCCTACATTGCGCGTGCACATTCGTGTGTTCCAATTATAGAAAATAAGGTGGTTAGCACGACGCGTGCTGTAATTAGTGATTCACGTAACTGCATATAGCTTACATTATATGTAATAATGTAATTACATATAATCTTACATGATCGCGTGTAGCGCCGTTGTAATGCGCTCACTAATACGGCTATTTATTTAATTCCTCATTTACCCGTCAGCGGCTTCGATATCGTTTAATCGATCACCGATACGTCACCGCGATCGGCATTCCACGCTCTCGACGAGGAAGCGTTCCGTTTCTCTCGCGACTGGTGTGTGATGCGCGTTCCCTCCACGTTTTCGAGATTTCTCCTTGCGCGATTTTAGACACACGTGTTCCCCTTGTTGTATCTAATAACGTTCTCCATTTGCTTTCTGATTTCAGGGATCGTGACAACCTGGCGGACGGCTCGGAGCGCGACTCCCCTTGGAGTTGGGGAGGTGTCGGCGGCGGTGTCGGCCGGAAACCTCTCAGCTCCATCATCGAGCACCTGCGCACCTCCAAGAGCAGACGTCATAATGGTGAGTCGCATGCATTGAATATTTATATAATTGTTTCTCAGCCTGTGTGTTATTTCCCCGAGTCGAAACCTTGAATCTACTTGCACACCGGATATAAAGTTTATTGTTATAAAATAAAGTTTACTTTTGCGAAATAAACTTTGTACGCCACAAATGAATTTTCAAATATTTTTTGCTTTAGTTTAAGTCTTGCAAGTATTGATTTGTGCCACGAGTAACTCTTTTTGGACCGCAAGTTCCATTTTAAATTCAATTTGGCAACATTTTCTTTTCATTTTCACCTAGCTTTGTTGTCACACCGTCTTCAAATCTAGATCTCTAAAAGTCTAATCTTCTGGACTTAACGTTGAATCAAAATTTCGACTCGGTTTCTTCCCTTCTGTCCTCTCTTGAGCGTTTTGCTCATCTGCGAAGTGAAAGTATTTCGCTGTGTAACAATACAAGATAAAAGACTGGTCCTTATCGAAGGAGAACTTGAAATTATCTTCAAATACGAAATATCGCGGTCCCATGTCGACGCGCGTGCGTTGACTTGATTCGGAGATCACCCGAATATTATTCTCCGCTGAAAAAATACTATAAAGTTAATTATTCCAAATTACCGTTCTCCCATCCGAAGCTTTTTACGTCCGCCATAACGATTGTATCGCGAGCGAGAAAATTTGTCGGCGCACCCATCGTTAAATCCGACGATGTCTTTATCAGCCCACCTATGAAATAATATCCGCGATAACGACACGGACCACACCGTGTGTCTCTCGAGATACGTGCGGTCAAGCGTTAAAAATTGTACGGTATTAACGGCACGTGCGTTATTATAGTTGCACGTGCGTTATTATAGTTGCACAATATCGATTAAAGGATCAACGGGGCGCAACAATCGGTCGGTGCTCGTCGATACTTCTCGGGCATTATCGAGCGTCACGCGCGAGTAGAGAAAGACTATCTATGCGGGAACAGAGGCTCGTCCGCTCAAATGTACCGTAGATACACCTCGAGTCTTCGTTAGTGCACGCATACCTGCTCAAAGCAGCGAGAACGAATTCACGGGGGCGATTCATGCGAAAAATCATCGTGACGATCTCGCGGACGTGCGCGGAATAATCCGCGAAGAGATCCCCGGCACGCTTAATCCGCGCACGAAGGGAACGGAGGATGGCGCGGATACGAACGCTATTAGGAGTAATGAGCCCGTCTATGCTATAAACACGACGATAATGATCGGCCGCGCGCTCTCGTAACGACAATAAATAATCAGCGAAATATCGGCCAACAAAACGCAAAGGATTCGTTCCTTTGACGGCGGCGCGGCGCATCGCGTCGCGTTCGCTCGCTCTCGTTGGGGAACGAACGGCGAGTCCGCCGAGTCGCCGTGATGTCTTCATCCCGGGTAATTAGAGGCACGGATGCGCGTAAGCGGGACGTATATCGCGTATACACAAGTCGTCGTAGCGTGTGTGCGCGCCGATTCTCTCGAGTGAAACGAGTGTCTCCTCCGCGGCCTTTTCCACGTCGCGACTCCCGTCGGTATCCTGATGGAAGCACGCGATGGAACAGAGGACGCGAAGGGTCAGGGGGTGGGAAGGGAGCGAGACTCCTCGTAGGGACATCACGGTAGCATTATATCGGTGGCAGGGCGAACGTAGGGAAGCGGGCATCGCGGACGCCGCGGCGCGTGAGGAGTTTATTACGACCTTGGCGAGGAGGAGATTTCAAGCAGAGGAGATAAAGTACAATTATAGGCGGACGTGCAGCCGGTGCACCGGTAGTAATGACGGTAATAACAGTATCGCCGTGGCGACGGTTATGTTAAAAGTAATAACGATGATATCGTCGCTACTAATAATCGAGGTGGAGGCAGAGCTCGCGAAATGTCATCGCGTGTCGGGAAGAAGGAGTAAATGCGGGCTGACGCCTTGACAATAGCAGCGGCACGTTGTCGTCGTTCACCCAAGCAGAAGGGGAAAAGGAAAGAAAAGTCGACAGCGAAGACCGTTATAGAAATTCAAGGAGATGGGTAAAACACGTAGCGCAACGCTACAAGTGACGTGAGAACTTTAACGGAAGAATAGAGAGTAGTGCGTGGGACGGTTACGAGAGATTTACGTCAAACGCGTAACCTGAGGAAATGAAATACAAGTGACGCGATGCCAAGCGTCGTTATAGATAGACGTAATTAAAAATATATTTGTAAATGCGGAAACACAGATCGCTCGTGAAATGTCATTGACGGCAACGAGAGGCAGACGTGAACGTATGATAATGGATGTCTTCTCTCGGGAAATATTTATTTTTATAGATCCGCCAGTACCTCTGTTTAATGTGCGGTGAAAACAAACCGCGCGCGGTGCGATATCCCGCGGTTTCGAGATCGACCAGGCGAATCGCGAAGCATAACAAAGGCGATACGACAGACAGACGGGAGGAGGCAGCCGTCGTGCGCTTGACGGGGTAAGATCTCGACGTCAATCGCGATTACGGGATGAGTTTTCAGCGCGCGTCTCATTAGCCCACGCCCTCATTATTACGTTATCAACGTCCCCGGGCTCGCATAATGGGCCTTGAATATATTTATAAGCGTAATCCCCGCGGCCGTGTACGAAAGCCGCGCTGCGGCCGAGCGGCTGTCTGTCTGTCTGTCTGTCTCTTTCTCTCTCTCTGTCCCGGCCCGTAATAATAATCCCTATATCCTCTACATAATTGTGCCCGCGGAGGATTTATAGAGCTGGTCCGGGCTCCGATCCTATCTAACGATCTGCCCATTGAGTAGGCAGCCTAGGAGCGCGCGCGGAGATGCGCCGCCTCGGGAATGGGATTCATTCAAGAGTACGCGCGGAGAGTACTTCTCCTCTTCGTGCCGTGATAATTCCGCGTGTACGAATACCGGGCTTTTCGAGTCTCGCGCGCGAGCGACGTAACAGCCGCAGGCGTTGCAACCCGAGATCGCGATCTCCGCGAGAGCGGGATATCAGGCTTATTGAGTTCCGCGTGAATCGACGAGATAGATTCAGATCTTCCCAATCAATTCTTCCCAAGTCTTCGAAGAATTTCGCAGCACCACTATCGCGCCGAATCCTTCAGTTATAAAATACACACGGAAAAAAGAATTGATTTAATCAATCGCATGTTCGGTGAAATATGAACGAACCAGAATTCCGGTTGAAATTACCAGAACTCTGTGTTCAAGTTAACAAGATTTCCGAGCAATAGTTGCAATTTCTGATTAACTAGAAATCTTGTTAACTTATATAGAATCCTGATAATTTCAATCGGAATTTCTGGCTTGTTTATATTTCACCAGACCCAACCAAATTTTTTTTTATCTGTACACTTAATCTTTAGGTTATAATTTGCACTTTTCCTTGAAGACTTTTCCGTGAACCAGTCAAGATGACAATTTGAATTTAAAATACGGGAAACTTCTCGTACGAGAAAAAAGTTTGGTTGGATTAACCAAATTTCTGATGAAATATGAACAAACTAGAAATTCCGGTTGAATTTACCGAAATTTTGCTCAATTTAATAAGATTTCTAGTCGACTTGAACAAAATTCTGATAACTTAACCCGGAATTCTGTGGTTTCAGAAACTTTTTTCAGAAATTTGATTAATCCGACCAAACGTTTTTCTTGCGTACTGGATATGAGTCAAGTACGAACGCGAGGAGAAGGGTCTCATGGCCGCGTGGAGATCCTTTTGTCCTCGTCAACGGGTACTAGGAATTCGCGGCGCATTGGATCGATCGAGTATATTCCGGGATATAATCGCTAAGCCACGCATCGCCGGCGACGTGTCATTACACCGCACTACTTCTACACCGGATGACATCACGCCGCGTAGCTCGCCCCTTGGTAATTCCATTCTCTTTGTAACCGCTCTGTGCGCCCAATAAGGAGTTCGCGATGATCCACTGGAAACTGACGCGTCTGTCATTATCCGCGATTGCGATCCGAAACGTCATCGTGCGATCGGTCGGTCGATTCCGGCCGGAGCAGCTGCATTTCGCTTTACGGTCTCGCGTTTTCCCTCGGCGACTCTATACTGACAACGACTCCATCTTATAGTGCAACGCCGTTTCCGTAAATCATCCACTGGAGATGACGGGCGCTGTCGTTAAAAATCCTTCCTCCGCCTGTCAAGGTGGTTTGCTCGAGCGCGTTGCCTCTCCGAGCGGCGTAAATCACTCGTCTCCGGTCGAGCTGCTAATTTACATATTAATCTTCATG
The DNA here is from genome assembly GCF_010583005.1 of Odontomachus brunneus. Lineage (NCBI taxonomy): Eukaryota > Metazoa > Arthropoda > Insecta > Hymenoptera > Formicidae > Odontomachus > Odontomachus brunneus. The sequence goes on along the minus strand of NW_022639508.1, from coordinate 594,462 downwards.
CCGGCAAAATTAATATGTAAATGACCATAGCCGCTACCGATTGAATGAGTCGCGAGAGTTGGCACGCGTGGGCGCGAAAGAATCGTGCTGCTGCGAGCGCGGCGCTATAAATTATCCTTATCGCGTTTGTCTACAATATTATCCCGCGACACTGTTCGCAACGTTCGCTTGGCGCTTGATAGATCCGCGCGAATCAGTGCACTTTTCTCCAACGATCCTGCCCCGTCGCGAGATATCGCATTGTGTTATGGTAATCGTTCGGTCGCAACGCGAGCGTAACGCGCGCGCTTTGAAAGCCGCGGCTTGAGCGTATCAGCGGAATTATAGTTAATAATAGCCGGGCCGTCTCTCTCGGGACCGCGCCGGTGTTCTCTCGGCTGAAACCGTCTCGTTCTTTCGCTCGACATACCCCGACGATTTCCGCGTTCGGCCGCGATCTCTTCTATTTCCGATAGACCTGTTCGGCATCCTGGAAGCGCCGATTCGACACGGCGCGGCACAGCAGCAAGAGAGCGGGTGCAACGCGCTGCGCTATCCTGTTCGCAGGATGTGCAGGGGCATACACAATTTATAATGCAATTAGAGCCTCGGATGGTAGCGCTCGGATTTATGGCAGGTAGAGAATCCGCCGCGGAGAGGCGGGAGGGAACGGACCGAGGGAAGAAGAAGAAGAAGAAGATGAGGAGGCGGAGGTGGAGGCGAAAGGGGAGGGGGAGAGAAAGGTAGAGTAGAAAGAGTGAGAGACAGAAAGGAAGAGAGAGACGGCGCGATGAACCGTCCAGACCGATACGGGGGCTGTATTCCCCGTGGAATGAGTTATATGCCTCCCGCAGTAGCCGATGCATTATTTATCGCTCGGCTTTTCATTATTTCTTCGTCGTGCACACTCACGTAGCGGGTTCGGACTCGAAACGCGCTGGCCGGCCCTGCGGTGCGCCGATAGCCAGAGTCTGTTCGTACCTTCGCGCTCGTTTATCCTGGCGATGGCCAGGAAAGGTCTCTCTGCATTTTTCTATTAGCTGCTCAAGTATCGCGAAAATTTGGGAGATATCCGACAATTGGTCAGGAATACACACCGCACACTGCATTCAAGTAAGAGTTCCTTGTTTCGAGTATTTTGTAAGTTTATTTATTCGCGAATCTGTCACAAGCTCATCGTAAGCCCTTGTGAAATTTATTCAAAATATATTCTGAATCCTAGCAAGTCCAGTATTTCGATCAATCTTCTCTTGAGTGCACGATAATGAGCCCTTTTTAAATTCGTGATGAATATATTTGGAGACATCCTTTTATCAGTGAATATTTCCTTAATGATAGTCTCTCAAAATATATCTCGAAGATATAACCATTGGATATCCTCGAACATAACCATTAAAAGAAGAAAAATAAACTGAGTAATCGTTTTTCTCTTAGCAGTAGAGTGATATTTTTCTTTTTTCTGTGTTAAGAGAAGCTTTTCAAGTTCTTAAACGTGCGGATCTTGCGCGAGGAAACGCAGGTGTCAGGCCGAACGCACGCGGATGCAAATTCGATGGGTTCAAGTGTCGCGGTGTTACATAACGGCGAACTCCCTTCCGCCCCTCTTCTCCCCTACGAGGCTCTTACGCGAACCACCTTCCGCCGGTGTTACTCGCGGAACGTGGCGCGATTTTTCCGCCTCTACGTCGGTAGTCCAGGAAAGCCTCTATTATTAAGCGCTATAACTTATGTCGGCGTTACGATGCTAATGAGGATTCCTCGCGCAACGCCGCGGTTATTTACAACGCGTATTTTTCCCATTACGTTAAACGCGGTAGCGCCTGACGCGCGCGGACTTTACGCGCGTCTTAGGAGGGGGGGACCGTCACCCTCAAGCTGTCGCTGCCTTTATCTGTATTCGTCTTCATTGATCTCGTGCTCGCGTGACTACTCCGATAAATGTCTCGTAAATTTCGTCTAACTGATCATTTTCGCGGATGTGTCTACATGTATTGACACGTTAAATCGGCGTTCTCGCCGCTCTCCGTGCGTGTGCGGAATGTCTTGGGGGTCCAACTTTCAGGTGCGTCGACAAACTCGCAGTCAATTTTTCTTGTTTTCTTTTCTGAGTTTCCAAGCGAACGAGTCTTTGCAATTTTTTTAATATTCAGCACTCAAAGTGTCCCGGTAATTAAGACTCAAATTAAAACTAAAACCAGATTTCAAGTTAGTTATGAAATGACTTATTCGACCACGAGTCTTTGATCTCTGGAGATGCTTGGCGATTTAAAATATGAATACTTGTGTCATTTTTCGTAATTTACCCTTTCATCGTGCGTAAAAGTTGGGCGATGGACTTGTAAAAGTGTCCATCCTCTTGCGCAATCTCCTGTGTTGCCTGCGACATACGTTTACGTCGTTGTTAATCGACACGTGGCCTAATCGTTACTAACGATGCGAGGGCGAAAAATAGCGACGGGAGGCGCGGTTGTTGGAGCAGAAACAAACACGCGAAATCGCCGGCGGAGCGTAACCTGGCGCGCATTATCGTGACATTAAAATCAATCGCGCGGCGAGATTAATCGCAAAGCGTGCGCGCATAAATCACTTTCGATGAGGTTCACCTTCCGTGTTTCAAGAGGCGGGGAGTCCCGATACTTCCCTCGCGAACTCCGCACGCGAGGGGGCAGTTTCTCGCTCGCACGCGCGTTCACGAAATCGAGAGCGCGGCTTTTACGGGCGATTGAAAAATCGGTAGCTGCTTTCCCGAAGAGTGAAGGTACCATGACGTCATCGGCGCGCTCCAGATAGACGAGCGTGCTGCAGAAAGAGGCACGCTTTGGTATAAGTAGCTCGGATGAGCTCTGACCTCACTTGTGCGCCACCAGGATGTCCATAGATGGTGCGCGCGCGATGAGGATAATCATTTCTCAGAGAAAAACCGCGGCCTCCGGAATATACACTCCTAAACCCTTTGATCAATCTGTAACAAATTTTGCATACTTTCCAGGAGTTATCGTTCTGCGGATAATATAGATTACATGAAACTTAGACATACATTCTACACCCTCCTCCTGATTTCATCCCTTTGATATTTGTGATAACCTGGGCGACGTCAGATAGTTTTAATTATCTAGTTGCAACTAAAACTAGGTGTGATTGCGAAAATTTAAAATGGGACATTCTATATAAGTCTGTGCTTTTTCTTCGTAGCTATATTATGAAATGTATTATGTTGTATTATGTATTATGAATATATTTTCTGAAATATTGTCACGTCTGCCCGCACGCGACCGTTTACATCCGAGGCACTCGCGTCAGGCGAATCAGCTCGACATCGACGAGATATTAGAAAGTTTCCCTCTTCCGTGGCGTTAAGGTAGACGAGCGTGCGTGATTGCGGGCGTCAAGGAGGCGAAGCCGAGCCCGAACCGTTAATCGTGAGCGTAATTACGATAATCGCTCATTGATTGCCCCGAGAACGTGCCTTCTGCACTTTCCTACCGCGTCTGGAGGTAGTGCGCGGTGCATCTGTTGCATCACGAACCGCCACGATGCTCCCGCATCGGCACAATGAAACCGGCTTGAGACGGATTGAGGACGAGATGCGCCGAGAGAAGAAATATCACGCGGCGCGTCGTCAAGTAAATAAGAAGTCGCGTCTCTTCCGCGAGTTTGTTTGTAGAAAGTGTTAATAACGTCTTCTGATCTACTTAATCGAGCATACGTGTACCTTTTGAAAAAAGAAGCCTGCCTTTTCGACATCTCTCGCTCTCTCGAGGCTCGTCGTAATATTGCGTCTATCTGTTCCCGAGTTCCGCGTACACACAGTGGCGTGATATGCTCCAGCATAACACGCATATCTTCGTTTCGACCGTGGACGTGCCGTCAAAAAATCACAGCACGGACTTCGAGCGTTAATACGTCAAACTGACCGATCCGCAACAAATCATACGCGAACTATTCCGGCGCAACGCTTGTATGCTAATTGCCTCTCGGTCGGGATCTCCGAGATGAATAATCCGTTAGACGGATCGCCTAGTACACGCGCGTGCACACACATACACACACAGGTCGGGCTGCATTCCGGATTGTTCGGCTTGCGCTTTCGTAATAGACGCAACATTCGGAACGATAAACGCAATTAATGGGGCGAAAGTTGGCCGGGCGCGCGCGGCTGTATGATTGACACCGCGATTTAACGACGTCGCTCGCGAGGGGGGCCCAACGCAAGGCAGGGGGAGAGAGTTAGAAAGAGAGAAAGAGTCGACGGCGAATAATGCGCCTATCCGCGCGCGAACGTCGCGAATAAAGACATTAATAAAGCGCTCTTCGTGACGACGACGAAGGTACGCGCGGCGAAGGATCCCGATGCAACACAATACGCACCCAGGCGGCGGGCAGCCTCGGGTAATGGATGCTGCCTCGGCCGCTGGATGCTGTTACGGACGATGGTGCCCCAGATGGTGGTGCTATCTCGGGTCTCTGATGCTCACTCGGATATACGCGTTATCGGTCAGGCAATCGTGGGGGCATCGAATAAAAACGAGCGGCCGCGCGCGCTGATACGGATGCCGCGGCGGTGCGGAGACCGGGCGGGTGAGAGATGCGGTCTTAATATAAAGTGGAGCGGAAGAACCCTCCCTCGGCGCGGTATTATCCCCCGAGAACGATGAGTCGATAATTTCCATTGTTTATCGGCGCTCTCTCGCTCGTAGTTGCTTTGTGACGACTCGGACGACCGAACGGACGCTTTAACGGATTCGACGTCGTTCTTCTTCCCCCTTCCCCCCCCCCTCTATCCTATTCACCTTTTATTTGCATCTGAATTTTTACATTTTATCCAAGAGCGCACTGTCGCTACACGCCCGACTATCTTCGCGGGTCATCTGGGAGTGTGTTATTTTCTGCAATTAAAACAGCCGATCGTTGCGGGCGGGTCGTTGCTCGCGCACATAAGAAGGTCGATCTCCCGCGATGTACTCGAAGCACGGCGCGCTTCATTGAAGCCATCCTTTGGCCGGGTCCGGTTTCTCTTAACGACTGGCCCGACGCCCCGCGTCGTCCCCGCGTCGCCCCCGCGCAGCTCGGCTTTGTGTACCGATCAATTCGCGGGACAAAACGCCCCGGCGGCCGCGTGTTAAACGAGAAAACGGAACGAGCCAGTTTACTCGTGTCCGCTCAAGTTTATCGCGTACCCTTCGCGCTCGGCCCTCGGCCGATCATTAGTCGGTGTCAGCTCCTCTCTTCTGGCCTCTCCTCTCTCTTCTGAAGAGCAAGAACCCGGGAACCCGCGTCCGAGGAAGCGCCCCGGACCCGTAATGTGACCTCTTCAGCGCCTCCACGAAATTAAGATATCGCGGAGAGGGACACCGACTTTATCGCCTTCCTCTCTCTCTCTCTCTCCCTCTTTCGTGCGCAAATCCCACGCATCTTTAACTGTTCACGTACGATCATATTTTTTGGCATATACAACACAATCTGAGTCTATCAGACCTGACAACAACAACTTTCAACTGTATAACTTTGTTGAAAATCAATATTTTGGGACACACTTTTTTGCAAAGATAGAGAGCCAGTCAGTTGTAAGTAATGATGCGGCAAAATCAAAGTCTATAATCAGATTTGTGTTATTATGAACTTTTCCTTGACTCTTTGCAAAAATTGATAAACGATGAGATATTCATTCGGGTCTCATAGATCTAGCATTGTACACAGAATGTTAAAATATTTCTGATTGAATCAGTAAAAGGAGTATTTCACCGACAATCAATGAGTATTCATTGACTTTCAGCGGAAACATTCCTATTTTATTTGCATCGTACATCTCGCTGATCTGGACCAGTGAAAGTAAGATTTCAGTGCAAAATCTGTAGTACGCGAATTCGTTGTACACTGCATAACTTTCCAACTTTCTGCGTTGGTGCATTGTCGGTGTGTGCAAACTGTATCGATAATTGCAACAATCGCTACTATTAACTGATCCTTTCGGCGAGAATTTGCTGATTGTAATGCTGTACTTATAACTGAGTCGTCAGTTGCAAGTATAGCATTTCAGTGAAGAATACGCTGATTGTACTTTAGAGAGTACGCACGTCGATGTCGCGAAGATTAAGCGAAATAAAATTTTGCCCATTGTCACATGAATAACGAAACGATATATACTTGGCGTCACTTGTTCGCATCTTCGTCGCGGCGCGGCTGAAACTGCGAGAATAACCGTTCATATCGATGGCAATTCTCGCGATCGAATCTTTGCTTTTATCCGCGGTGATCCGGCTGGGGTGGAGACACACTTGCACGGGGCGCATTACCGTATGCCGTGCACGCTTCCGCGCGAGCAAATATGCCGATATCAGTCCGCGCGGGACGACTAGGAAACGATCGTGCAAGCGGCGGCCTGTCGGCGAGCGGAGCGAGCAGTTCGCGCATTGTTCCAGCGTCGCGCTGATATGCAAATCGCGCACCGTTAGGATGCCGTCATTGTATTTCACCGGTATCACCGGCTTATTAAGTTTGGCGTTTACGACCCCTTGAACCGCGCCGTAGCCGCGGCGGAGAGCGCGCTTTATCGTCCGTTTTATTGCGGCGCACTACCGCGGCCGCGGTATTAAGACGGCGCAAATAGTGTCGTCCGCGCCGGAGGACACGCCCGTTATTTGTATCCGGCCGTGCCCACACGGGTGCCCCGTTGTCGATAATTTATTCGGAATCGTGAGGATTTTATTACTCGGTCGCGTCCGCTTCTCGCATCGGTCGGTTCCTAACGCGCGACGCGAACAAGCGAGCGCACGAGGCTCTGTATAAATGATCGCGGATATCAGGTGAATGGAATGATTAATATTCCGCATCCTGTTATCCGCTTCAAGAGTCCCGCTCGTAGCCGAGAAAATCGCGACGCACAAAGGCGCGCCCGCAACGAGAACTGTTCGCGGATAACAATCGCGGCCTCCGCGGGGCCGCGCCGCCTTGTGCTGCGCGCGAGGACGCAGCGAAATGTACACGTAAAATGTAAATGAGAGGGTCGTACGCTCTCTCTATCTCTTTCTCTTTCTCTCTCTCTCTCTCTCTCTCTCTCTCTCTCTTTCTCCCTCCCCCTCGTTCTCTTGTGAGGAACTAGTCGACGTCGAGCGCATCGGCCGGTGTAGCGTCCGTTTCTTCTTTGAGCTCGCACGGTATATCGATAGCGCCGAGGGTCGCGCACGGCCAAACACCGTGATCAATATTTCCGTGGTCGCGCGTGGGTGTAGCCGCGGCGAGATAACAATGACGTGCACTTCCGCAGAAGTGGACAGCTCGTGAATCTTCCGGACAGAGAGGGTGACGCGTTCAACTTACCACTCAATTACGGTAGGTTACGATTCGTACTGCCGTTTATTCAAAAGTTCCTTTAGCAAAAGTAAGTTGCAGTTCGTCATATCTTAAATTAGTCCTTTAAAAGATATGCACACGCGTGGTATAGATTTTTCGATCATTTTAGTAACGCGTTTTGATTGCCGGATATCAGATATCAGAGACGAAATGTCGACGTCAAACTTTGAGTTTACGGCGTTAACACGGAGTCACGATCGCGACTGCGTTTGATCTCTGGAAACTCAGTCCCAGCTGATGTAGTCTTCCCCCGAGCTATCAAATTCCGCGAGGATGAAGACGTGGGATACATCGGACGCCTCGTGAATGGGATTATTAATATTTCCCGTCTTGTGTTCTCTTCTCCTTCCCTCCTTTTCTCCTCCGGTTTCTCTTTCCCTTTCTCGCAGTGCCTTTCTCCGCATCGTACGCGAGATACCCTTGCCGATAATTTATGCGAAATCGTGAAATCAAGTTTTACTACTTCTCGCCCTTTGGGTATCTTTGAATTATCCGCGGACGAGATCTCTCTCTCCCTCCCTCGCATAAATAATTAACCCCTGTCGAGGGTAATTCTTTTTTTAATTGCGAATGTGAAGAGAGAACATCTCGTTTGAAGCGATGGGGAGTTTACTCCCGAGTGGAAATCCGCCGCGACGATTTGCATTCCGCTGTAAGCTCATACGCGAGAGGAGAAGTGAGGCAACATGCGAGAAAACCCGGTTGTTTCGCTGCAACCTATCTCTGGGAACGATGTTTACGCGCTGGACGTTATATTAATTGATCGCTAATAGCCACTTTGGAACGTTCGCGATGAGCTTGCGTAAACGTGAAATTGCGTAGGGAAAAGCGGTAGCGCGTTATCACAGCGAATCGCTATTTATCGTATCGAAATCGGCCGGATGCGCCGATGATCCTCCGCGTAGTGACTTGGCGCGCGGATAATTAAGATATCCCGCGCGTCGGTTAGATTTATGAATATTTTCCGTGCACTCCTCACCTTCGTCCTCGAATCGCGCGGTATTGCGAGAGTCGCGGCTGCGGCGGCGAGAGATTCGCTCCGACATAATGGCGTGTATTAATATCCCGTAATTAATTCCGATCGGCCTGAAACGTAAAATTACGGACGCATCTCAACGTCGCGCCGTAAGGCTCCGCGCGGCGTCGATCGTAAAGCCTAATACCGTACGTAATGCGAGCTGGAAGTTTCACGGATACGGGTTATGGGGCGCTATGATCCCGTCACCAGAAATGACAGTCTACATTTACATGACGCAGATCGTAATAAAGATTGTGTCGAGGTGCCGACACGCGCCAGCCACATTCTCCAAATTAGTCGGCGTCTGTGAAATCTACTCAAAGGCTCGAAAGATAAAGTCGCGCGATCGATCGAGGGTGTTAACGGCTCATAGTCTCTCAGCCGCGTTTCTTACGAAACACGCATTACGATCTCCAGCTCGTAGGACTTGACGACTCCGCGTGTCACGCGCGAAGTGAGGTCGTCGACGCGCGATTCTCCGCAACAGGGAAAAGAGAAGAAAATAAAACACAGGTAGTCACGACACCCGGTGTACGTATGTGTGTGTGTGTGTGTGTGTGTGTGTGTGTGTGTGTGTGTATGTGTGTGTGTGTAGCAGAATAACGCGAAATAAGTATTTTTACGTGTTCTTCTTTTACGAAGCGCGACGTATCATTACTTTAATGCATCGTTGCCGCTCGCGGAGCGAGGAAGGACGAGCGGCGAATCGAAATCGTCTTGATCGTCGGCGGTAACGGAGTAGGTTACTAATGGTGGGCTTGGTGGGTCGGTGGGTTGGTAGACTGGGTTGGGCTTCTTAGAGGTCCACCGAGGTCAGCTGTGTACGCGAAGGATATGGTTGCCCAAGGCACCGATGACATCGAAGAGCGAATAACCAGGTTCGTGAGTCTCGAGAGGAACGAGCACGTCGGCCGGCCGGGGACCTGCCTCTCAATGAAACGTTCCCGAATAATGATGCCAACCCCTCTTGATTACGAGGTCATCCGCGTTCAGCGGCGTATCCTTCTCGCTTCGGATTTTTCGCGTTCACGTAACGTGCTCGGCGCGCCTTTCCACCTGCCAGGAGAAAGCCGCCTGGAGGGGCGAAAGAATCCTCCGCCGCGTCACGCGCGTCGGTTTCGAATTTTCATTCATAAGGCAAAAGTACCTGGACGTTAATAACGCTGGTACCTGGACATTCTTATCGTCTTCAAGTATGAATATATATTGAAGCTTTCAATATAGAGAATACATATATTGAACATACATATATTGAATATGTATATTCTATGTTGAGAAAGCTTAAATATTTGTATTTAAATTTATACGTATTTAAAAAGATCAAAGTAACAGAAATGTCCAGAGTTAGATACCAATGTTATTAATGCCTGGACATTGCTGCCTTTTCATTTTAGAAATCCTTCATTTTCAATGATTCGTGATGTCAACATTGAAATTCTCGATACCTCGCAAAACGCTTGATAAGAAGAAATATGCAGAGAGTTGTCGAAAATAGATCCATTATTAATATAAACGAATATCTAACAGTAATAATGAAAAATTAAAGACAACAAGTTTTTAGTTTATATTTTATTTTATGCGTGCTACAAACATTAAAAAAGATCAGATCCGATTTAGGAGAGTGGTACGATTTCGGCAACTCTCCCCTAGCTAGCAAGCTAGCTAGCTATGGAATGATATTTTCGATACATGATGCTTCAGATAAATGCAAAAAGTGCTATTCTAATGTAAATTTTCATAATTTATAATCAAAGAATGCATATTATCGAAAAATGTACTTTACCTAACAAAAGTTATACTCGGAGACGCGTGGATAATTACACGTTTTATATTAGCGTATAAAATATTTTCAAGGTACTGGGTGCGTCACAGAGTCACACAAACACGCGTTGTCACCCCGGAAACGATACAGAACGAAATAAGCATATCTGACGTAATTTTCGAAAATAGACCTTTTCAAAGGCGAATGTTTCTTTAGAAAACCCTAAAAAACTATCCCAAATAGTGCTCTCTACGCTAACGCGAAATAACTTATAACCTACCATAACATAGCCTACTTTCGGCCTATGCGCAGAATAAGTACCACTGCGCATGCGCGAGAATCCGTATCTGCTACTATGACAAATCTAACGTTATGGGGGTGATTCTGGGATGTTGGAAAAATATTTTCAAGGTACTGGGTGTGCTACAGAGTCACACAAACACGCGTTGTTACCCCGGAAACGATACAGAACGAAATAAGCATATCTGACGTAATTTTCGAAAATAGACCTTTTCAAAGGCGAATGTTTCTTTAGAAAACCCTAAAAAACTATCCCAAATAGTGCTCTCTACGCTAACGCGAAATAACTTATAACCTACCATAACATAGCCTACTTTCGGCCTATGCGCAGAATAAGTACCACTGCGCATGCGCGAGAATCCGTATCTGCTACTATGACAAATCTAACGTTATGGGGGTGATTCTGGGATGTTGGAAAAATATTTTCAAGGTACTGGGTGTGCTACAGAGTCACACAAACACGCGTTGTTACCCCGGAAACGATACAGAACGAAATAAGCATATCTGACGTAATTTTCGAAAATAGACCTTTTCAAAGGCGAATGTTTCTTTAGAAAACCCTAAAAAACTATCCCAAATAGTGCTCTCTACGCTAACGCGAAATAACTTATAACCTACCATAACATAGCCTACTTTCGGCCTATGCGCAGAATAAGTACCACTGCGCATGCGCGAGAATCCGTATCTGCTACTATGACAAATCTAACGTTATGGGGGTGATTCTGGGATGTTGGAAAAATATTTTCAAGGTACTGGGTGTGCTACAGAGTCACACAAACACGCGTTGTTACCCCGGAAACGATACAGAACGAAATAAGCATATCTGACGTAATTTTCGAAAATAGACCTTTTCAAAGGCGAATGTTTCTTTAGAAAACCCTAAAAAACTATCCGAAATAGTGCTCTCTACGCTAACGCGAAATAACTTATAACCTACCATAACATAGCCTACTTTCGGCCTATGCGCATAATAAGTACCACCGTGCATACGCGAGAATCCGTTTGTGCTACTATGACGGATCTAACGTTATGGGGGTGATTTTGGGATGTTGGAAAAATATTTTGAAGGTACTGGATGTGCTACAGAGTCACACAAACACGCGTTGTCACCCCGGAAACGATACAGAACGAAATAAGCATATCTGACGTAATTTTCGAAAATAGACCTTTTCAAAGGCGAATGTTTCTTTAAGAAACCCTAAAATACTATCCGAAATAGTGCTCTCTACGCTAACGCTTTATAAGATCCGCCCATTTTCGGGATCCACGCGTATGACCTTAGTGTGCGGATAAACACGATGAAGCAAATCGAGACTTTTGTCCCCGAAATAATTAACGTGCGCCGTTTCCGAGGAGGGTTTCCGCTCGCGGTGCGCGTATACGCGAATAATGCCGGTATTTCGTGCACGCTCGAGTCGGCATGTGTCTTCGGCGGGGCGGGGAACGGCAGAGAGACGGTATAAAAAAGAGAGTCGATGGAGAGGAGAGAGGCGAACGGTGGAGATGCTGAAGAAGGCACGGGTCATGCAACAACAGGAAGGTTAGTTGCTCGGGGCGGCGACAAGCGAGCGAACACCATCTCGCCACGGCTCTTACATACGTAACCGGCTCTCATAATAATTTCACTCGGCCACGAGGGACCCGGCACGACGTGCAACGCATGTTTCCTGGAAGCTCGTCCTTTCCGCTCGCGAGAGAAAAAAAACCACCAGACTATGACCGGTCGTCATTATACGCTGGCGAGATAGATCGGGAAAAGGAGAGCGGGTGATTACCGGCGCGATCACGATTTTTTTGTGCTCGCGAGTCGAGTCGCTTTACACGACGCGTTGCATGACGATACAATCTTTTGTGGGATCATTTGTGGACTGTGGACTCTTTAGTTTCTCGTCGAGGGTTGTCGGGAGAGTTCGCGAGATCGCCCTCTGATCGCCCTTAATACGCGCCAATTAAATCTCGTGAAATTTTCCATATAGTAACAAGAAATAAGACAAGAGCCGAACGCGAATGTTGGTGTGAGTATTCAAATTATGGGAAGATAATAATTTTCTTTGTGAGAGGATATTTCTCTTGAAAAATTTTTTCTCAATTTTGTCATTTTATTTTGCATTAAATTTGCGCGAGCTGCAAAGTGAGTCCTTAAAATGAGGAATCTCGAAATGTCATATCTAAATAGGCAAGAAATAATAATGAGAGAAAAAATTATTGATTTAAAATTATAGTTAGTTTTTACTTCAACTTTACTTATTTTTTGGCTGCTTTAACGCAAAAATGGTAATAGCAACATAAAGTTATTATTTTTAACATTATAGCAGAATTTTATAAAAAAATTGTTTTCTCGAGTATAATTTATAATAATTATTTTCCTTGTAACTATATTTACAAATACCAAACAATTTTTTTCAATGAAGGCGCGTTAAAAAAATTATTTCTGTATTTGGAATTAAGAAATATTACATACGTTTGATATTACATATTTTTTACTTGTGTCGAGTACATGTATTATTGAGAAAGCAAAACACACATAGCGGCAATGAAATTTTTTGATTGTCAGATATTTGGTTGATCCCATTTTAATCAACTTTCCGTTCGGTGTACCAAATTTTCGCTCCGACAACAAAATCTTTTTTTAAGCTCAAGTAAAAGCCAAATGCGAATGTTGGTATGAATATTCAAATTATGGCAGGATAATAATTCTCCCCGTAGTAGGATAAAATTCCTCTCGAAATCTCTTCTCGATTTCGCCGTGCGAAATGGACGCGCTTAGAGCTGATATTAGAACGACGGGTCTAGGTCCTCAGCTACTACCGCGCGCGCGTGCATCGTTTACACAATAGTGCATAATCACGAGCGCGATAACTGTCATCAAGCGCTTGTTGGTTTCAGCGCGTTATTGCCGAGGTGGTCTTCAATTGCCACGGCACGAAAGATGAAATTCGTTCCTTATCGCTCGCACCCGTCTAACGTCGACGTGCAGATGTTGCGAGAGCCGCTCGTTACAGCGAAATATCACGTTAAACAATACGGAGTATAGTAATTTGTCGCGGCATTTTCGTGACTTTCTCTCTCTCTCTCTCTCTCTCTCTTGCCGGCTTTCTGCATGATTTCGACGACGAGATTAGCCGCGACGTATAAGATGATCCGAGCGGGGAAACGGGGTCGGTCGCACGGTGTAATTGTGACGCCGACGGAATCGTTTTCAATTTACGTAGTCGAGACGATGCTGGACGAAAACGCTCGATGGATGCTCGTTCGACAGACGCAAGCGAGCGTGCGCGCGATAATTAAGGTTCGACGACCACCAATTACATCATACGGATAATATAATACGGCGTCGGGTTTTTCGCGGTGTCACGGTTATCCCGAGCGTCGCTTCTTTCTGGAATTAATGAAATCGCCCGATGAATCGAGCCTCTCGATACACGCGTTGCAATCTCGTCGTGTGCGATGCATCACGGTTTTTTGCACATATACGGCAATCTCGCGAAATTGCGTTTTCCCGCGATCGCGCGGCGTGCGTTAACAGGTTCGCGCGACGGCTTTCGGAAATCCAATCGCGGCGCTCGTAATCGGTTAGAGAGTGCTAATGTAGGCATCGTCGTCGTTAAGCCTTTAATTGGGTGCTCTTAAGTGTATACACCTGCGCGCGATTTCACGCGGCGTCCAAGCGTAATCGCGCCTCGCTCGGTTAACCCCTTATTCTCTGCTGTCGTAGTCCTTTCGTCGACACGCTATCCCGATTACGAGGACTCGTGCTTTGTGCACTTGATGATTAAGTACCGCCAACGCGCTCCAAAATCTCACATTCACGTGGCAACAATTTTTATTTTACTGTCTTGTTTTCACAAATGTTTGTGTGAGATTAAAAAGAAAAAATGCCGTTCATATCGACATCAATTGTTCGATTTTGTCTGCGTGACGCATCGAATTGCCGAAAAACGCTCCGCGATGCCGTATGGCGTTTTAACGCCAGTCGTAAATTCGCCAGGTGTAATGACGATCACGTGCCGTTTGCTGGATTTATGTTAACCATAAATAGTCGCCTTGACGAACGTTAAGGAAGCCTCGAGTCGGATCATATTATGCGATCATCGCGCGGTTTATTTTCCGCGAACGTGGCAACTATTGCAGCGTGCACCTCTTTCTCTCCCTCTCCCTCTCTCTTGCTCTCTCTCTCTCTCTCTCTCTCTCTCACACACACACACACACACACACACACACACACACACACACACACACACACACACACACATATCGATCTTTTGTTTAACGATGATCGCCGATTACACGAGATTTCTGAATTCAGGTGTCTGATCACTCGTTCAGGTAGAACTCGTTAACTTCAGATCATATACAGAGTTCGTCTCACCGCATCGCACTCATTGATTGATCAATTTTCTCTAATTAAGACGTCAGAAATTATCGTGCTTGTTTACAAATTGATGGTGCATTTTTTTATTCAGTTCTACTCGAGTGCTCGGATATCTAAACCTAGACACCCTGTATATCAGAGTAATTAGAACAAAGTTTCTATTATTATCATTTTGCATTTCTTCTCAAATTGCACTTTGTACTCGTCAAGAACTAACGCTTTGGATTACATATACAAACTTTAGTTTTTAACGTAGATTCACTTTGACTCAAGCACAAAAATCGTTGTCTTCCGTATCTGAGCGATTGCGCTGTTCGATCCTCATTCCACAGAGAGACAATTTCACGTACATAGGAAGCGCAGTAATTTTTATTTTCTATCCGTTCTTGTTTCAAGTCGCTACGTCGCAAAATGTCAAAAAGCTCATTTGGTGGACAACATCCTGCCTACATCACAAATCTGCATCAAATTTGATGAAACTTTTTTTAAAATACTCGTAAATAGTTCTACTATAATGTTTCACTGCCAAAAATTTGAACAAAATAAAGATAACTCTAAAACATAACCCCAAACTTTATTACTTGTTACTTCTAATTACCTCAAACTTCATAACACCATGATCCGAAACTCCATCATTTCAAATCTTATAGTCCCATAACCCCTAAATCTGATTATCCACGAGTTAAAAACTCCATAATCTTAAACCCCATAACCCCAAACTACATATAGACCCTCGTTATGAGATTATGGAGTTTGGGGTTATGGGGTTTAGGGTTATGGAGTTTTTAACTAATGGTAAGATTTAGGAGTTATGGGACTATAAGATTTGAAATGATGGAGTTTCGGACCATGGTGTTATGAAGTTTGAGATAATTAAGGGTAACAAGTAATAGAGTTCGGGGTTACTTTTTGGAGTTATGTTTATACTTTTTTCAAATTTTTGGCAGTGAGACTTATAGTAGAATTATTCACGAGTATTTTAAAAAAAGTATTTTAAAATCAATGCAGATTTGTGTGATGTAAACAGAATTTTGTCCACCAAATGAGCTTTTTAACACACTGTGTCTGCAGCTGGAAGCTGCCGGAATTATCGACGTTTGTATCGATCCGCATTCTTGATCGACCGGCGTTAACCCTTTCGCGCGCGGTGGGGTAGGTCGCGATGCGCGAATAAAAAAACAATAGCTGCGTTTCGCTGCTGCGTCTCCAGGAAGCCACCTTGCGCTGCATGTAGCGGCTCGCTACCTTTACTTCGCGGTTTAGTTACTTTGGCCATGTCGTCGCAACGACCTCGCGGTTGCTCCACCACGTGGGTCTATGTCAGACGAGCCACAGCATAGAAACAATGCTTCGGAGAGAGAGAGCAAATGCCAGCAAGGTCGCACGCGGGCTAAAAGACCGCGTCGAAACTCGATATCGATGCCGTGACTTTAAATGGCTATAACTATTTAATGAGTCAATGTAGCGAGTCATGAAGCAAAGAGCAACCTCTTTGGTACGCGTTCCAGAACGTGTTCATGCTACTCTTTCATTGTCCATTTGGAAGAGTCGGATGTCGTGAACGATTGAAGCGCGGTAAAACGCTGACACATGAGCAAAGCGCCATTTTTGCGCCTCTTTCATTCGCGATCGAGTTACTGTTTCGATTCGTTTATTGTAACGAGTGACGAGATTAATATTGCTATTGTGGGTCAAAGTGAATTAATAATTACCGTAGTTGTTTGCAAAATAGTAAAAAATACATTTTTCTTCAATTTCATGAGCTCTACCTATGATAAAACGTCGATATGATGGACTACAAAACGCTTTAGGTACAATGAAGACGAGAGTTCACCAAACTGCCACAATTGAGAGTCATTACTGACAGACTTACGTAATAATAATATATATAATAATTAATGATATTATATATAATTAATTATTATATATTATATTTAAATATTATATTTAATAAAAATAACTTAATTATATATTATATTATACATATCATATATTTTAAATTATAAATTACATATGATATACAATTAATAATATAATTGTTAATTAATAAATAATAATATTAATAATAATTAACTACATAATTATTAGGTAAGTTCGTCAAAATAAATAATAACTCTCAATTTGTACAGTTTGGTGAGTTTCTAACTTCGTCTAAATCCTTTTGCTAACTTTGCGTCTAAATCCTTTTGCAACCCACTGTACGCGTTGTGTCATTCTGTGTGCGTGCCAATGAAACGCCAATGAAACAAATACTCAAGGTATCCGCACCCGCTTCATCGTATACAGATGAAACTCGTTAAACCGTGTAGGAAAATTCCCTACCGTTTTACAAAGTACCGCGGTAATTATCGAGATATTAACGAGAGAGAATTAGCCAATCGACGCGCGCGCGATGCGGTGAAACGGGCTCTCTGTAGGCAATCGCCGATTTCCTCGCTCCATCGCGAGCCTCTCGTCGTTGCGGCGCGGCGCATGTTTTAGGATTGACGGACAGCGCGGATCGTTTGTTCGCCTTCTTGCCTCTATTACGGAAATCGCCGCGGAATCATTGACCGTGACAGACGGTATTCAGGGCGATCCTGTTTCTCACCGGACTCTCGTTTAAATCCGCCGCAAGTGGCTACATGCTCCGCGGCGATAATCGATTGGCTCCCGGCTTCGCGCGGCTTGACGAACATTCGTCCGTTTTATTGGAAACGTTCTAAACGCTCGGCACCTCGTTCTCGTGAGATCGTACGATCGAGGTGTTTTTTCGCCACGCGGTTGCCTCTCGCGCGATCGAGCCGCGATCTATTATCTAATCTGCCGTGTTACCGCGCAGCATCGAGATCTCCGAGGAAGCACGCTGCTTGCCGCTGCGAACGTCGAGCGCGCGTTAAATTTAGCGAACTCGTGATACTCAATTGAACGTACTCGCGTAGAATGACGTGACTATTAGGCGCCTTTTCCCTTTCCCCCTAAAAAAAAACACAATCTGTGTTATTCGCTTTTATTGCTGTCGTTGTTCTCTTGTGAAAAATCGAATAATACCCCAAGATTGAATATCGCGCCCGCAAAGATCGAGCCTCGTCTCTGCGGTTTGCCTCCCTTTCGCAAAGCGTGATGCAATAATTCCTCTTAACGTGCAACGATAGGCACACTGTTATGTTATTTCGAGCGTATACAAAAACCAAGCTCACGTCGTGAAATTACCGACGGCGATCTTGCCGATTATCTGGGACTTTGTGAAAACAACGACGACGACGACGACGGTGGCGGCGATTTAATCGGTCCGCCTTGTTTTTCGTCGAAACGTAAAGCCCGAGTGCGAGACAATGATATCTTAACTGGGATCTCAATAGGGTTAATTAATACGAGAGGGAACCGACAATTGGAGGCGAGAGCGGCGACCCACGCTACAGGTTACACAGCGCTGTGTAACTCACCGGGCCGGAGGAGACCGCGTGCTCTCGCCACGGTGTTAACCAAATTGATTAATCTCCACCTCTCGGCGTCGATTAATTATTGACACGCTTTTGTTATCCTGACATCGGCAATTACGTTACCGAGTAATGGCGCCGGTAACACGACGTGCCGCATCTCGATAGAAAATTGCCGAGGCGGGACGCTAGTTGGTAAAAAAGTTCGTCTACACCTCTCTCTCTCTCTCTTTCTCTTTGTCGCGTAACACGTGGATATTAAACAATTACGTGTACTGGTATAGTAGGGCATTATTAAATTATCCGTAATTTCCGCGGCTGTCCCAGCGGGACCTGTACGGTGTATCTCGGTGCACGGGTCACCCCGAATTACTTTCCGGTAAAATTGCACGGAAAATAATTGGTTGGATTGGTTTGGTTGGATTGACCAGATTTCTGGTGAAATATGAACGATTCAAAAATTTCGTTTGAAATTATCAGAATTCTGTTCAAGTTAATCAGAAAAATCTTGACAATTTAGACTGAATTCTAATAACTTCAACAGGAATTTCTGAATCGTTCGTGTTTCTCACAAAAAATTTGGTTAATCCAATTAAACTTGCTTTCTCGTACGGGGAAATTGACAGAAAACGTGTAATCGTCGAGTAGAGAATTAGCATTAATCATTCGCGCTTGAATGAGAAACTTAGTATGTATTAAGTATATTAATCGATATTAAGAAAATATTACAGTGAAACACTCACTATAATTCGTACTCGGGTCTCGATAAAGGATCGCGATAATTCTGAGCGTAAGTGGCCGTCTCGGCGCCACACACACATACACATGCATATACACAATCTCTGGACGGTGTAATTTAGAAGTGCATTATGACAAATGTAATGTCAGCGTATTCGATTAATTTGCGCTATCGCGCGACCCGTCTCTCGTACGTGGAAATGTCGCGGAGTTATTCAGCCGTGTAGCGAGAGAGCGCGATGCAAAGCCTACGGGGCCTTAAGGCGTGTGTAGGAGCACGTATCGAGGGGTCAGACCAAAGCATTGGCAGCCGAGGCAATAAGACAGCGGCGACTTCCTTGTTTGGCAACGACAGCGATCGAGAGATCGCAATTAGGTGAGCCGCGTCAAACGCTCTAGCCGGTAGGCTCTTATCTCTCTACCCCGTGGCCATTTCGTTCGCTTTCTCTTTTCGATCGAGTTATCGATTTCGGGGAAAGTCGAGGATCGGTATAGGCACAAACACACCTAGGCGCGTGATTACGACGACCTGCGCCTGGAGGGATGTTTCCTCTCCTGTTTTTATGTTTTTATTATTTTTTCGCCTGGTGGAGTTTCGTAGACTTGAAAATTTCTGTCACTTTTCTAAGACGAGATATAACTTTTTTGAGACGAGATATAAACGTGCATTAATTCTGTAAATGTTTTAGATCAAAGGAGAATTTTGTAATATAACATTACATAGATTATTGTCCTTTGATACCGCAAATTTTTTCTTACTACTGTCTTTTCTATGTTGAAACGTAAAAAAGGAGAGAGTTCAGAATTATTTATATTCAATTATTTCAATATTCCATCTGTATTTAATCATTAGTTCAACAATGCGTTCACAGCGTAAACAATTATATAAATTAACTACAGATGGAGAATGCGGATAGATAAGGAAATATTAAATAATTTATATAGACATATGGAATATATTGATAAGCAAAGGAAACATTTTATTTTCCCGAAATTTGTTTATTATTATTTTTTAATGGTATTGGAAATTTCAATAAGATTTGGAGATTCAGAAAGGGTGAAAAGAAAGCAGTTATAAGGGAGGAAAATTATTAGAGACATGAGACAGGAACTTAAGTTTTGACACGGGACGCGTCAGATAAGAATTGCGCCTGATAAGATTGCGCGTGAGAAGATTTATTCGCCGTAAAGATTTGAAATATTATTTGTCATGTAATTTCTCTCGGTCGCGTGCGATCGCCGAATGTACACATCATTGTTCGGCGGGCGACGACGACGCAGACGCGTGGTGGGGGTAACTTTGCCAATTGTTTTGGTACTCGCGCGCGTCTGTGCCTGTGTCATGAGCGTGTCATTAGTACGTTACGTGCCGACGTGCGACGCGCATACCACGCGCGGAATAGACATTAAATATCGCAGACATTACGTATCAAACATTGTTCTCATAATTCACCACTCGATTATAACATCTCACCGGTTCGTGGATTGTTAAATCAGGCTTTCTCGTCGGCGTCGCGTTTGTTAACACGTACTGCACCGTTCGAATCGTATCCACGCGAGTGTCAGTGCTGGTGTCAGTGTCAGTGCCATGAGCGAGTAGAGCCACGACGGAACTACCAGGATGCTGGGTCGGCAATCCGCGACGGAGGACGCAGGACGCCGCGACGCGGGTAGCGATACATCATATATATCTAGGTGTATATATGTATACTCCCAGGTGTGTTGAATTGTTACAAGGTACTTCCGCTCTTAACGAACGTTCGACAAACTTTTTGAAGATATAACAAGATATTCCCAAGTCGCGAAATTTAAATATAATTGCCAATTGTATTTTAATGATTTTAGTGGTTTATACTTATTTATTTGGGCGGATAGTATACGAACGCGTTAAGATCTGACATCTTAAGATTTTTTTTTTTGGTGGTTTTCGCCCATCATAAAATTTTTTGAGATTATCGTCGCGAGATTTTCGTAGAATCGGGCAACGCCCGCTCCGCGAACGTTCTATGGATGACTCGTTCTTGGAAAATTGGAAAGTAACCAAGGCTAATATTCGCAGCACTTTGCGAAATGTCAGATATTCCGCGGACTCTTACACAATCCCTGTCATTAGAGTTCCCAAGAGTAATCAAAAGTCGCGCATTAAGATGTCATCCGTAGGCTCGAACTTGAGGAGTTGTCTCGTTTGGAATACACATGCAGTACTTGCGATATGTGTATCTTCAGATATCGATTATTTCTCGATTATATCATAAGTAATGAAAAATTATTCAATTATTTTTCGATTATATCATAAGTAATGGAAAATTATTCAATAATGTATTATGAAAAATCTACAAACTATAAGTGAATCTCTCTTTGCAAACAGCAAATGAGGAAGAAACATTAGACATCTCTGAAATTTCTTAATAAGTTTTATTTATCTCATTTTTTCCGCCAATACATACGCGCTACACCGAACAACGTGCTTAAATTTCCCCGTCGCAATTATTTCTATTTTATAAATAATGAAAAATTATTCAATCAGAGAAAAACATAGTGGTAACAACTATACAAGTGATAACTATACGATTTTTGCATGGAGAATAGTGTACATAGTTCGTTAAACTATATACATACATTAATTCTACATACAAAACTCGTATAATTGTCACCTATATAATATCATTATCATTATCATGTATTTTCCCTGAGTGCAGACTATAAGCAAATCTCTCTTTGCAAACTGCAAGTGAGAAAGAAATATTAGACCTCTCTGAAATTTCTCAATAAGTTTTGTTTATCTTATTACTTTTTGCATGTTTAACAACATGCTTATTCCTGCCCGTTGTAATAAAACCATTTTTATTTTACAAATAATGCAAAACCATCACATTATGAAGTCTACAAGTAACAAGCGGGGCTTGCTTCGCGAACATACTCTTAGCAAATAACATTGGAGAACGAGACATTAGTTTAAAAATTCGCCGTTAAAGAGAAATGCGAAATCTCTCTCTGTTCCGTCGCATCCGCACAATACATTGTCGTGCGCCGTGTCGGCCGTTAAATACCCGCGGCGTGTCCGACGCGTCCGTGCATTACGGTACCGTTCGCGCCGAATACGCATATTCATTTCGGTTTTTGCGCGGCTCTCTTGCGAACTCTCCTTCACGCTTGAACCCGTCGGTATGTCTGTCGTTACGGTCGCCGTTGCCCGGCAGGCAGGCAGGTGACATCGAAAAAGACCCGCTCGTCTTCGGGACATTACCGACGACACTTTGGAGAAGCCACGGTGTTCCTGGTACAAGCGTGAGCGCGCATGCACGGCGCGGGCGAAAACGGTACACGGGTCTCTCGTACTTGTCGTAGCTTCTGCAGCTTCCGGTATAATAGTTTCCGAGGAAGCCGTGTACAGCGGCGCTTCGACGGCTACCGACAAGCTTTTTATCCCGCGTCCAGCGACGGGATCTCGCGACGCCATGCGGTTTCGCGCGAATTGCGCTTTTCGTCGTAAGCTACCGCGGAAGTAATGAAAATTTCAGGTCGCCGCGATTGCGGTGCGCGGACGATCGTCCCCGTCGTCTCATTAGCTTTGGATATTTGCTCGCTTGTTTTCCGCAATCATCATAGCTGTTCGCTAAGATAAAGTGTACGACTTATCGTAATCTCATGCGCCGATAGCGACAGATAATCACCGATCTCTCTCTTTCTCTCTTTTGAGCGCAGCGTGCGCTTTTTTCGACCATTCGATTGCATCGCGGACGGATGTCAAGAATCGGTCACTGATTACAGCATTTGAATCGCGCTCCGTCGCTACCTACGGCCGCCGTGCGCGTGTACTTAACTTTTTGCTGGGCCCGATTGAGCGACACGCTCCACGTGGCGCGTGTTCAGGGTAATGTCTGGAATGCTTTCCAGCGATTCCGAGGCAGCTCCGCTCGCTTGGCGCAAGAAAACAGCGGCTATTACTGAAATTCAACCCGCTACGTAACGTTAAGCCACGACGCGCCAGAAGGCGCCGCTTGAGTCGCGACGACGTCCCGTTTCGCAGGAGGAAACGCGATCGATCGATATAAATGATACACCGGCCGTGTGCCGATCGAATGACGAATAATGTTCATGCAGAGCGCGGTTAAGGAGTTTATTCGCCAGGCGTAATGTATTTTCAGGGGCGTGGAAGCCGATCATAAATTCACTGTTTATTCAACGAGATTGCGTTTTCATATATTTACTTCGCTATCCAAATAATAAATGTTAATTTCAAGCTAATATATTTCATGATACTATACCTTACCACGTTTCACTACGGTACAATACCACTCAAAGCATAAAACAGCAGTTTTCTGGCCGACCATTGCACAAAAACGGTGCATTGAATACTGTTCTTTCTTCTCTATACCGTGTTTCCTAACAGGTAACATTTATAACGGCAAGTTTCTTATTTGGATAGTGTTGTCACTTTTTACAAAGTTGTACTGGAATAATGGTCGTCTGTATCGCTCTTGCCATAAGTTACATACGCAAAATTGCGATATTCGGTATTAAATCTCTCACAAACGGTGCATACGAAGTTCCAACTACTCGGAAAGAACAGTATGGTCGATCAACGTAAATCTGATTGTGCCAATTAGATGCCATATTGAGTGTGTAGAAATATGTGTGATTACTGATACTGTACTAACCATACTGTTTTCTCCGTGTATGAATGTGTTTGATAGATTGCAATAGATGTCATGTTAAATTTTTGTATAATTCTAATAATTTTGGTCTCGGTGAATAAACTCTTGAAAGGCGCGCGATGATGATTTATATGCCGGAAATGAAGATATTTTTCCACTCGTGTTTTCCGCACGCGCGTACATCTAATAAGTAGGACGGATGACACTCGAGGCATAGAAATAAGATGTTTACGCGTCGAGACTTTTCTGCAAATTCGTCGTCGTCGTTTAATCAATTCTGCGAGCGGAATGAGATTAGCGAGCGATAAGGGACGAATAACTGTATCGAGTGGACTAGACAGGCGATTAACTAATTACGCGTGCTAAGGAACGCTTAGGCATAACGACAAGCTCATTACAACTGCTCGTCTCGTGGCATGCGCTAAAAATCCCGCTGCCTCTCACTCGATCCATTAAGTCGCGGCGTCTACTTTCTATGTGTGCGCTCCGGTCGAGCGCGCGAGATCGGCTAACGTGCACTTGAAATCTCCTACAATGTATATCCAATTGCGCCGTCCCCGGTATTATTAATAAATACACGAGGACCGAAACGCGCCGCGGGCGATTTATCCGTAACAAGAACATCGAGGAATAATTACAGTGGGCACGTATCGCGGCCGGATCGCCGGGTTGACAGTAATCCCCCGTCGTAAATGCGAGGAACTCGAAGAGCGAGAGCGGCTCGTCCTTCTCCTCTTCTTCGTCCTCGTCGTCGTCGGCCCGATGATCGATCAGCCTCGACAAACTTGTGCCCGCTTTATAACGGCGCTAATCTCTCCTCTATCAGGAGGGGACCAGAGCGCGGGGGCATTCGGCGGGGAAGGTTATATTCCCCCCCGAAGAGTTGCCATAAGTAATCACGTCGACCTGTGGTAGTCGTTGGGCTCTCTCGACGATGAAGAAGAGAGTGACGAGGCGAGAGGAGAACCGACCGACCGACCGACCGAGCGAGGCAAAAAGAGGAAGCCACCGAGAAATGCGGCCGAGAGAGAAGGGTCGGGGGTGGGAGAAGGAAACCAAAGAGAGAGAAAGAGAGGAGAAGAAGAGAGCAAGAGAGAAAGAGAGAGAGAGAGAGAGAGAGAGAGAGAGAGAGAGAGAGAGAGAGAGAGAGAGAGAG
>NW_022639508.1:552526-568551 GCF_010583005.1 Odontomachus brunneus | reverse complement strand
AGAGAGAGAGAGAGAGAGAGAGAGAGAGAGAGAGAGAGAGAGAGAGAGAGAGGGATTGAAAGGTGGAGGAGAAAAAAAAGAAAGAGCGAGCTGAAAGAGTGACCGCAGTAGGAGAACTCCGGGCGGGGCCCTTCACCGCGAGGACGAAGAAGACAAATAGAAGAGACGAGAGGAGTCGGGCAAGGTGCTTCGGGATGGTCGCTCGGTCACTACGTCCGCGGTACAATCTCGTTTATGGAGCGGGATTTTTGCGATTATTATAGAGAGTCGGTGTATATTTTCGGAGCGTGTCATTTTTCGATGCGCGTCGTGGTGGTGGTAACAGTACTTAGGTGGCGCAGCATATAGAGCATCAGGCAAAGTAGAAATCTACACAAGAGGATAGACATCTGAATATCGTTAGATCGGACACGCGAGTCGGCTCGTAAAGTGGTTTCTCGGCGTGCGCGCGAGCGTGCGAACGAGCAATCTCGACGTAAAAATAAACACGCGCGATGAATTTAAAGCACTCCACTTTGTATCGCGGCGCGCCGGTCTTTTTGGGCTTCGTTAAGATACGTCGAGTCAGATCGGAGCGCGAGTTCGACGTACCGAAATCGAAGGCAATCGCCGGGCTATCGGGTCCCTGCGCTGGACAGTGCAGCCTGAGATAACAGGCTGAGCGAGTCGTTAATCAGCAATAATTACCGATTGGAGATACGTCATAACGCGCTTGTGCGGCAGCCTCGCCTTCGGTGGTATCTCACCGGCGAGCGAGACGCGCAGGGAGAAAAATCGAACGACTCCAAGGTCCCGCCGCGCGAGTCGATCGGAAACGAAGGGAAGTACACTCTCGTTCCCGATGACTCTCATCTATCTTTCGCCCAGGTATAATTGAGATTGCTTCCGCGTCGGACTGATTTTCTAATTTGCCGAGTCTTATGAAATATGAATCGCGTCCTTTTCGCCTCCGTGGGTCACCGTTTGCAGCGTTATCTGCGAGTTAGCTTCGCGCCGATCTCATTTGCATCCTCATTCCCGCGAACAGCAAAGAACGATGGAGAAAATGAGCCGACTTTATTGCTCTTATTACAGTTTACTTTCATAATTCTTTCCCTGAAGATCAGAGAGCATTTCAAAAATGCTAAATCTAAGCTAAGCGGAATCAGTATGATTTAAAAATGAAAAAAGAGATAGCTAATTTTTTATTCAAAGAATCTTGAGAGTCTCATCCGATGTGCATACATCTGCATACATTATGCAGTTCTAAGGATGTTAAAATGGCTAATGGTGGCCTTTCACTTCACTCTATAGATTCTACCAAAGAGTTTCTCATAAGGAAATTTAGTATTTCTGAAAGTGTTTTCTTGGTTTTCAGCGAAATAGGGTTATGAAATCAGACTATAACATAAGTAATCGAATAATTGAGACAAAATCGTCACTAACTGAATTATTGATACTACAAATTTTTTATCATCAGAATTATCATTGCAAGATTACATGTATAATTTGCGCTACACTTTCTCGGCCAAAATCAACCATTTCATTTATCGTCTTGAACTATCCCGGTTGGAAAATTGAGATTATTTGTCACTGAAAAATGCGTTCTTTTCCTTGTCTTTTAATCTTCAATGACCACGTTCGCTGGTCTAACGTTTAGCGTTAGCCAATACCGGTCCGGTCACGAGACCTGTGCGGTTGTAGAAGCGCGGCGGTCGACGGTGCTCGATCGTGGTCGTGAGGTGTTGGAAGGCACGCTCGTGTCCCGGCTTGCGCGCGAGCGGCCCCTCGACCCTTGACTTCCGAGGGAATTTCATTTTAAAAAGTCGTGCAACACCGCCGACGCCGCCGGCGATTATTTTGACCACTCACGCCACTGGTAGTTAGATGGAATTTATGTGCCGCACCGCGCGTTCTCTCTCTCTCTCTCTCTCTCTCTCTCTCTCTCTCTCTCTCTCTCGACGATCCTGCGGTTACCTTCGAAACTCGAAGCCGCGAAGGCGAATGTCTCTCGCGGCGGGTTTGCGGCGGTGCTGTCTAACGGCAGTCTCGCTTTCGAGAGATGTTTGCTTTATTTTCATCTCGGAGAAATAGACGCGGCGCTTAATCAAAAGAGCCTGCCCCAAACGTCTTTCTCTCTGTTCTTCTCGGGAAGAAACGCGGGTCCAATTAAGCGACACACGCGGTCGATTCTCATACACGTCGCGGCAAATTGCGCGCTGCTGCCAATAAGCCCTTCTAGAAATCTGTATCGTGCCGCTGTCGCGTCCATTGCCCGTTCCCCGAAGTCTCGAAGATTGGCCACCTAATCATCGACCAAGTTTGCGTGTCAACCATTAAAACAAATACACAATGTTGCCAATTGCGCGCGGACGCGTGCATCATCATCCTTAAGTATAGAGGGACCGGGGGGCCCCGAAAATTGCAGCCGTTGTGACTCCTTCGCGTTCCGTGCAGGATGCAGTCGATGGCATCGCAATCGAAATTCACTCTCGAACGAGGTACGTTCGCTTCTCCGAGTCACGCGGATCGAGTGCGGATTACGATCGTGCGCTCGTCTGTATCCTGCGAATGGCGTGGCGAGAGAAGTGTTTGGACCCTCGATAAATCTTCATTTAGCGGCCGAGAAGTCGGCTATAAGAGCGACGCGTTTCGGTATTTCGAGGAGCGTATACGAAACTCGGCGGGTCCGAGCTGCTTTTCGCTCTGATTCTCGACGTCAAGCTGATCCCACGAATAAAACAGGGAGCAGCGGGAGGTGGAGGAGAGACCATCGGTGGTCGCGGTCGAAGAAGGGCAGGTACGCGCGATTGCCGAAGGGCCGGCTGAGAGAAATAGCGAGAGCAACACGCGAGGCGGCCTCTCGCCTCCTTTTCTTCGGCGAAGCCTTGAAGGGGCTTTTTCTCGATTCGAGAACGCTCTTCTCGCCGGGATGGAGTTCGGGCCGCCGCGAGGTTTCGTCCGATTCGAGGAGTTAACCCTCGTCGGCGGAGACGAGAAGTCGCTTGGTTAAATTCGGGTGAAATCGGCACGGGATGAGATCCTTTCGCCTTAGTTTGTTTTTTTGTTCCTTGCCTTCCCGCCTTCCTCAGCTCCGCCGCCTCTTGGTTCTTTGAACCTTCGATCGCCGATTTTTGCTTTCTTTCTGATCGTCCCTTTGGCTCCCACTGCCCCTCGGGGTTGTTGCGCGGGGCTCGAATTTACGCGCTGCCGAGTTAAACATGCAAACATGCAACTGCCAGTAATCGCCCTGATACCTCAATGCGCGCAGCTGCTGGTCGTCGCGTTGAAAACGCCTCTCTTTCTCTTTCTTTACTCCCTCTCTTTCTCTCTCTCTCTCTCTCTCTCTCTTTCTCTCTCTTCACTCGCCTTAATCGCTCGGTTATTTCTGGCTGTTCACCGCTTCGTAAGTTACACGCTTGGTTATTCGCTCTTAAAATCGAAAACACGACCGCACGACCTAATGTGATAAAGGTTCAGCAAACACGCGGCGGTAACGTCGGGCCTCGACAAGTACGCGGCTACCTTTCAGCTTCCTGAAGTAGCTACGAGCAACACGCGAAGCTGCCGTTCTCTATCTTCGTCCGCCGACGAAACGTGCCTCCTCGTCTCTGCGCTCCTTGCGCTCGGGCGCGTTTAACCTTCCTCGCTATTCGATCACGGTTGCAACTTGGAAGTGAGAGTGGGAGGGAAAGAGAGAAAGAGAAAGAGAGAGAGAGAAAAAGATAGGGAGAATATCTAGTCCCGTTTAATTACAATCTCTTTAGAAAGCAGGTCTAAAGCTGTAGTGTGATCTCAGTGACTTTAATTTTCCACGCTGTCTTGTTGCATTTTCATTTGCGGGAATGAACGCGGAGATCGTTTCTGTGTGCGCGCGTGCCAATCTCGGGATCTGACTTGATAAGAGATTGCGATTTCAAGAGAGAAACTTTGATAGCTGTTGAAAACAGCTTATCTGTGCGATTTCTCATGCCGCATCAAAATTCCGCAAATTCTACGAAATATTGCGTTTATTTTGCGCATTTTGCGCATTTTCTCGTTTATTTATTCATTTTTCTTTATCAATCACTTCAATGCCGAGTCGGAGTGGTCAACTTTGTAATTCTTGAAGTCGTCGGGTTGAAATTCGCTCGCGAACCGGCGCAGACGAGGCGCGTTAGTCGCAGCTTCCAGTGGTTAGACGGGACTCTGACAGATAGGTAGGCTGCCCTAAGGGCACCTCTGGTAGCTGCTAGGCAACACGCTACGCCGCGCGGTGGATGTCTTCGTCCGCGGCTTCTTCTTCGCTTCACTCGCCACTTCGTGACGTCGCTTTTCGACGATGCCGGATTGACATTTCGCTGCGAGCCGCTGTCGCTGCGGTAAATATCAGGCGACGATTATCGTGCGGAGCACGCGATGACGGTGCTGCATTGTGCAGCGCCGTTATTATGCGACCGGACTGAGGATGGTCGGTTGGAGCTGTGCTCATTCAGCGCGCGGTATGTGTAATTACTCAAATTCCAGCAACGCGAGACCTTCGTTGTTAGACGTCGATAACCCGAGTAGAAAATAAGCCAGTAACTGGTCCGAAATTCTGATTACTGTATCTATCACTGCCTAGATTCTATATTCAGTTTGGTCGATATACAAACACACTCTCTTTTTCTCTCTTGTTTCGATAGTAACTACACTGAGAAAAAACCTGAAGATTTATTTGCGAAATTTAAATTTTATTTCGCGGAAATAAATTTTACTTCAAATAAACTGCGAACGATTCATCGTCTCACGCGAGAATCTTCGGTACCTTTCCAAAAGTGATCGACCTTCCGAGAGAGGTGATGTATCTCCCTTGACGGCCTCCGCGAGACAACTACACTCTTCCCGTTTATTCCATGTTATAATGATCGGCAGGTAATAATGCGGTTTCGCGTCGTCGGTCCCCGAAACGTGCATAGGATCCTTGCAAAAAGCCAAGAGTCGCACTCGTTACGTGTCGGAAACGAGCTTCTGGGAAACTTCGTGTCTGGATAAGTTTTCGTCAACCGCAGACAGGATGCGTGTAAGAATTCCTCGTCGTTGAACCAGTCTCTCTCTTTTCCCTCTCTCTCTCTCTCTCTATGTTTCTCTCGGTCCAATCTCTCCTCCCGTTTGATTTGCCCTCGCTCTTTCTCCTCTTTCTCTCTCCTCCTCGGCTTTCGCGGTCGTGGCTCGGTCAAGTTACCGGTGTGCCGGCAGCTAACCTCTTCGCGGATTAATTCGAGATCGGGGCTGGGTGTGTGCAGCAGAGTTGCACGAGTGCGCTCGCGAACGTGGCGGTGCATCGTCGGCTGTCCGCACGCAACCTCGAGGTCGCGCTATCGGGCCTCTATCGTCCAAATATTTATGAGCCCCGCTCTCGCCAGCGAGCCAGCCGGCTTTATGACGCTGAATTTCATCCGCGACGCGCTGTAAAGAGTCATGCATCCTCGCTCCTCGTCGGTGTCTCGCGCGCGATCCACAAAAAGCCGCTACGACGTGGACGATTCTCGTCCAGCAGCTCTCTATCGGACGCGGCTCTCGTACCTTTTATGACGCCCTTGGTGATGATAATTGTTGGCGATCGCGCGAAAAAGAGTGCGAGTCGTTAACGACTCCGCGAGCAGGCGACGTGTCAGAGAGGATGGGCATTTTTCAAGTTTCTCGGTTGTTTTTTCTTTCACGATCTAGGTGAGAAACGGATATCGTCGTAAACAGATTTCATACCGCGAGACTTTGGGAGGGGAGGCGACGACACGTTATCGACATTTTCGCTCGATAGAACTCCCTATTTAGATCCTCTCGGGCATCGCCGTGCGAGAGACGTCGTCGGTATCGCAGTGGCTCGCTCTTTTTCTCTCTTTCTCTCTCGCGGTGAACTGTAAATCGCGATTTAATCTGACGGGACGGAAAGTCCCGCGCTATTAACAGAGTAGTCGGCTTTCGCGAAATGCTGACCCGCCACGCGCGATATATTCGCGATAAGCGTATCCGCTTTTCTGCATATCTCGTGCGATCGACTCGTGCGCGAGCGAGCTGGGGCACTTAACGTGGCCCAGCAAAGCGTGTAAAGAGGGCGGGCGGACGGTCGGTCGGTCGGATAGGCCGTTTTATTCAAGGTCGGATCCGGAAAGGAAAGTCCGTGACGCTCCCGAGCGCCGCGAGCGCTTGTCAGGTGATACCCGCTCTGGAAATGACACCGCGTATCTACGGCCATTCTCTCCTCTCCTCCTTGTCCGTCCCGTGTCAAAGAGCACGGCCGTCGGCTTACTTCGATTATAAAGTGTCTTCCTCGCCGGCGCTGCCGACGCGTCGCTTCGGGATGCAAGTCAAGAATTTGACCCTGTTAAGCCAAGCGGGAGTGGCACGTCTCTCGCTAGAAATGATACGAGTGGTCTTCTGTCCCACATCGGATCGAGATTGACTCCCTCGATACCGGCGGGGATTATAGCACCGCGTAGAAACGCATACGGACGCGTTTCGAAGTTATGGCAGTGAAGTCGGAGTTACTGAGATCGAGAAATTCACCGACGCGCTGTACACAAAATGCGCGATGGAATTAATTGCGAGAATGTTGAAGTCCGCCTAAACCTGGACGTGGCCCCTTAGACGTGGAAATTATATCAGAAACTCCACTCTTGTGTGTGATTAAATCATCCATTCTTGTATATTTATACAAGAATCGTGTTAATTTTTGCCTAAAAATAGAAGAAATATTAAATACTTTTACAAATTAGAGACCGTAGAGTTCCATGTACTCTGGAGATTTCTTGGAATCTCACTTGGAATTGCGAGATTGAATGTTTCACTTCAGTTTAAAGTGGATTCAGACTCCGCACGAGTGAATATTTCGATTGACAAGAATGAACCTGCGACGGTGAAGTACATCAGATTCCACTCTTCAATTCCGAGCGAAAATACTCACTCGAGTGAAGAGTTTGCTATGAGCAAAAACCCATTCGAATTTAAGGGATTCGGTTGGTCATTCTATCTTTTGAGTGAGATTTCACTTGAAGAAATTTAGAGAGTATAAAGATAGCATCCACGTCCCCAATGTCTAGCGTCACGTCGATCCAACGTGACTCTTCCTCTCCCGAATGTTGCCACGAATAAAAGGCGACAGGCGAGATACAGTTCGATAAGCGAATCGCCCACAAATTTTGCAAAAGGTAACGCGCGAATAAATCGCAGGACACTCGGCACCGACCGAGCCGCGACTGCTGGCTCAACTCTCCAAACGGCGCGATTGTCCGCACGGGTGAATAGCTGCGACTCGGCGAACCGTGTCGTCTCAGAAGGGCGCGATTGTCGAAGAACTCCGTATTTTCTTCCAATATATTTCCGCGGCTAGAAAAGAGCGCGGGGGGAGAGGAGAGTGCCGCGCCGTCACGGATAATCGCGATATATCGCAGGCGGTTGTACGGCGAAGGAGCGCGCGTG
Source organism: Odontomachus brunneus (assembly GCF_010583005.1). Taxonomy (NCBI): domain Eukaryota; kingdom Metazoa; phylum Arthropoda; class Insecta; order Hymenoptera; family Formicidae; genus Odontomachus; species Odontomachus brunneus. Next base: position 561,135 of record NW_022639508.1, on the reverse strand, counting down.
ATCGCGAACAATTCAAATCCCTATCCCGTGTATGAGCACGCGGAACTGTGTTCCGTGCATATTGCTACACGGCTTTAATTAATTCGTGATCGGTAGCCCGTGCACCGCGCGCGCGGATTCTTTTCCTCCGCGTTCGCCCCTCGCGCCGCGAAATCGGCATGCGATCGTTCCTACGAGAGATCCTGCGAGAGACCGCCGCGTATTTGAGCGTTTCTGCGGCGCTCGCTATCGCGCGCGAGATTTCGCATTGTTCCTCGTTCGTCCTCGCCGCGACCGCGAATTTTTCTTTTCTCCGTTTATTTTTACAGGCTTCTCGACTGTACACTCGGACTATCGTTCGATCTCAGGATTTTATCAGTTGACTCGTGATAATGTAGCGTTTTTTCAATAGTTTTGTATCTTCAGATAGCATAACGCGGAAAATTAATTTATTGCGAGAAAGATAGAGAGAGAGAGAGAGAGAGAGAGAGAGAAGGAGAGGGAGAGGGAGAGGGCGTACCGTTCACTTGAGTCGTAGAGAAATACGTGTCTTTGAAATACGAACTTGATAACGCGCAATTAATGCTATCAGAGGCGCGACGATAAGATCGATACAGAGCAACGGGAGCGCGCGATTACCGCTAAGCGATTTTGATCGGAATGAATTTCGAATCAACCCCTGTCAAATAAATACACGACGGGCGACTCGCGCTAAATTATTCTCCGCTATCGCGGATTATCGAGCCCTCGCGGCACTTTCGCGCCGGCGAGCCGCTCGCGATGCATTCCTGCAGATCGCACTTTATCACACAGTTCTCTTTCCGCCCGACGCCGCTCCGTACTATCATTACTTTCCTCTGCGCGTGATTTACTCGGCCGATAATAATTGCACGCGGCTCAAACGCACATTGTCGGGCAAGGTTTGTCGACCAACTCTGACCGTTGAATTTTTACCGCGTCGAGGTTCTCGCAAATTCGCGGAGCCGATTGAACGCTGTCTCTGTATCTGCAAATATTGATCGAGGCGGAATTTTGTCGTATCATTCGCGGCGCTTATATAAAGATAACAACGCGCCTTGGCTATACTCTCGTGGTCAGCGCTTTCGCGTTTCTTCCGTCCCGTCGAAGCGACTGTCTCTCGCGCTTAAAGCGACAAATGCTCGACGCAAATCGCCGCTCGCCTTGCCGCTTTACGGTTTCCCAAGTCACGGATCGCCGTCTGGCCGGTAAATCGCAGCCGGATACTCGGACAGACCCCAGCACTGGCTGGTGGTAGGTGATAACGATACGGTGCATTAGCGGCCGCGTGAATTTCTCATTAGTCATCGACGGTGGCCGCCGTAATTTCCAGCACGCGCTCTGGTGCCGTACCTATGCCGGTGGGCCCTTTTTCCCCTCTTTCTCTCTCTCTCTTTCTTCTTCGTCGCTTCTCCTCTTCCTCTCTCTCTTCTTCTTCGCGTCTCTTCATTCCCGGTCCTGCACGTTGGTAGTTACGGCGGAATGCTTAAATCGTTTCTCGTTCGACGTCGTGCTACTGAACGTGTCCTATTAATATCGCGTTGCACCCACGGTGAAGCTGCGTTCGTGGGTTAATGCACGGCCTTTAATGCGCGTGCGAGCCGCTACGTTGAAATATGAGGACAGCGGTGCGATACGCGCGCGCGTACAATGCCGCTCATTAATGGCTAACTCTTAAGACGACGACGACGACGATGGTCGTCGTCGCCGCTCTCAGGAGCATACCGGTGCGTCGCTCGCTTCCATGCCGGCGTGGACCGCCAAAGCGCGGAATAGAAGCGATTTGCCTCTCTGCATTAATGCCCCCGCGCCAGTTACGGACGATACTTGATCCCATCTGTCAATGTCAGAGCGAAAGTTGACCGAGCAGGTTGCATGAAAGTGGTGAGCGTGAAAACACGCGCGCGAAGGTACCTATCCTACCACGGCCGGCTGGATTATATCATAGAATGTCAGGGGAAAGTTGGCGAAACGGGGGAATATCTGTCGCGCTATCGCATGGGTCACAGTAGAGTTCCTCAAGTCAGAGTTAGGACACCGTCCGCCATTTGTAGAGAGGAAGCAAGTGAATGAGTGAGCGAGAACGTGCTTCGTCGCTTCAATCTTAGAGTTTCTTTTTCTCACATCTATTCACTTTCCAAAAATGACGGACAGGACGCGAACTGATTAGAAATTATCACGCTTTGTCCTAACTCTAACTAGAGGAACTCTAGGTTACGGTACAGACGCGTTTGAGTTTACGCAAAGAACGGACGCGCGCGCGGACGAACGTTCATTACGCTCCGATTGATCCCTCCTCGAGCGAAGACCGAGCGTTAATCGAGCGGTGACGGTATGGCGATTTACGGAACAGTCCGACGACGAGCGCGCGGAGCGAATTGTTATAGCGGCTTCCTGAGAAATCGTCCGTGGAAGTTTCTTTTAGAATCATCTATTATAGCGTTGCGTCATCAATTGAAGATACTAGTTCGAGCGGGCAACGTGATCTGAGAGAAAGAGGATTAAGGTCGCGGAAGAAATCGACGTTAACGACAGGCGCGCTGCGCTGCGCCATGCTCGTGGGCGCTCTTTCGACTTATGATCGCGTTGCGTTACCTTACGAATCTCCAGCGTGTGCGCCACACGAGAAATAATAAATTAGCCGGGTCCGACGAGAGCGCGCGCGCGCGCGCGTTCGCTCTACAGCCGAACGGACAATCGGCTCGTGCTCGATGTTATTAATGCCGCGGCGCGATTCGACGGCGATTATGTTATAGAGGAGAGTATGATGACGTATGATGCGGCGCGGGCCCTGACGCGATTCATTACGGAAACAATGGATTCTTCGCGGGCGCCGTTCGTTAGATCGATGAGCCGCGTGGTGCACCTCGACTCTCTCTCACTCTCTCTCTCCCTCTCTCTGTTTCTCTCGCGCGCGCGCGTCGGTATAATCGTGAGTAATGAGACAGCAGCGGCGCGCCGCGTCGTGTTTTATGCAATTCCGAGCAGCGGTCGTATCGGCTCGCGTGATCGCGGATTGGCAACGTGTAACCGGGGACGGTGAGCGATAGAAGCAATTACGCTGGAAAATTGAATAACCAATTCGCGTTGGGGGAGGAAATGCGAGGTGCGGGAAGAAGGACGAGTCGCGGCGCGGCGGAGGCAGTAGTCGCGGTTATTTCTGCAGACACCCGGGAGCGAGAAGTAAGATCGAGCGAAGATTCGATATCGATAGTAATATTGTGTATCCGCGTAACGCGATACACATACACACACACATACATATACATATATATATATATATATATATATATATATATAGAGAGAGAGAGAGAGAGAGAGAGAGAGAGAGAGAGAGAGAGGGTCAAGAGCTGCGGGTTGCGATCAGTGTTGCTCCATAGTGCTTCGCTTCGTCGATAGCCTGACGATAACTTGGCAAAAAAAGATCACTTTCGAAGGGTCGCGGTTCAACGCGAGGTAGTTAACCCTTTTACGAGCCGTCTGAAAGCATTATGCGCCGGAGTACCGGGCTTATATGGCGGTCAGGCTGGTAAAAAGTCGTCGGACCTACATCTCCCTGATGGACGAACGTGACACCGTAGATAGCGGAATCCGTAGCGGAATCGTTAAACTCCTCGGGTCCTCATTGTTCGCTCCATCGCGGACGCGTGCGTTTGGCCACTCGCAAAAAGCGCGACCGACGGAAATGCTGACGAGATGAATCGCGCTCGCTTGCTCTCTCTCTCTCTCTCTCTCTCTCTCTTGCTCTCTTTTGCTCGCTTAGTCAACGATAATATATCTTAGTACGAGTATCTCCGACGGTTACGTGGTCGCTAATTTATGGTCGTTTAGGTGCGGAAATTTAGCGTGTTGCAAGCGCGCGAGCGCGCACTTACCGAAATACGCGACGGCGGCGGCGGCAGCGGCGAATAATCCGCGCGCGAGCCATGAAGCGTCGCGAATTCTCGCGCGGCGGATACTTCCGCGTAAATTCGTACTGCGCGCCACCCCGACCAGCTCGGCCATTAAGGCGCGCGCGTGCAATTTCATTTAGCGAGGGGAATTTATAACCATCATAGAGAGCGCGCGTCGGTGAAGTTTGCGGCGGCGAGAGAAGAGCGTCAGAAAAAGGCCGGTCGCGCTCGAAGAGTATGTAAATCACGCTGCCGCTCTTTATCTTGCGCGCGATCGGCGATTAGGAATTACTTTTATCGCGTCATCTCGGAGCGTGTTGCGCGTGTGCGATCCTCGCCGATGCCGGGGAGTCCCGGAATTCCCGTAATCCTGGAAGCGCGAGCCCGTCCTTGAAGGAGACTGAGTGCCTGCAGCCGGCGCAGCGCGGCGCGCGATGCAGTCGGCGAGGTCGAGGTCGAGAGGGCGGAACAGGACCACGCAGGAATTCGCGGTGTTCGAAGCGTTTCGACGTCGGTCGTCATAGCGAATTCCTGCGCGCGCGTCCCGCGGAACCGATAAGAGGAAATCCTTGTGCGCTCTCTCGGTGGGAAACGGCATGCGTGGCTGTAGCCACCGAGTTGTAGCCACCTAGTCGCCGCCGTTGCCGATCGGAATTTCTGCTCGCCACTTCCGTTATTTATGGGCACCGCCGTTTTTCCCGTCGCTTCGAGTGTGAAGCCGACCAAGTGGAAGTCGCCGCGCTCACTCGTCAGAAGAAGCCGTGTTCTTCTGCGTGATCCGCGGATCATCGACGGACTGCGCCTTCTTCTTGCGACGCTTTCTCGGCCGGAAGAATGCGAGCTCGTGGTGAGTGCGCGCGGGAATGACGAAGGACGACAAGCCGCGCATGCGATCTCTCTTGCCGGTATCGATTGATTTAAAGTCAAATTTATTCAACGGAGGATCAGCCGCGTTGGGATCAAGAATTACGTTCACTATTATTTCAGCTCGTTTAGTCACTTTCGATTGCGGGGATAGAGTCCTTAAAAGATAGAGTCTAAGCATTCTTCGGACCTTTGCGCACTGATTCAGCTCGCAAGAAAGTGGCGGAATCAATCGCAAAGGGATGACCGTGTAACAATTTATTTTATGATTAACGTTATCGTTGTAATTGTAAGATCACGAAGCAATTCACTTACGGATTTCACTCTTTTGTGTATATGTGAAGAAGAATGTAATTCTCGATACTTATTTTACATATAATAAGTCGCTATTGATTATGCACCGACCTTTATTACACTAAACTTCATTATGATCACGCTACAAAATGCGGTGATGATAAAAATAATTTGGGATACATCTCACTTGATACTCACGTGATGCATTTCGCCGACACGAGTCATCCCCGCCGCACAAAACGACATTTCGAGGGGCAAGTGGCCAGACTCTGTTTTCTAGGGATTCCAGTTGGGAGAAAGAGAGAGGCTCCTCTCGTGTTACCTCGACGTAAAGTCGCGCTCATGGGAGATCGTTACGGCGGCCTTTGACCTGAGCAGTTATAAAACTCGAACGGAGGAAACGACCAGGGAAAAATAATGCCCGTGCTCGCGAGATACGCGAGTGAATTCTATCGCTTTATTCGTCCAACCTCGTGTCCCCCGGCATCTTTACGATTCAATGAAACGACCGTCGCGACGATTTTAGGTGAACGCGCTCGGCGACGACAACGCAGCAGTCACGGTGTTTCCCATGCGTGCTTCTTTTTTATGCGTTTATGGCCCGGTGTGTTGTAAAGGTACACACGCGGCTGGTACGTGCGCCCGCGATGCGTTTATTAGTCCCCGCGTGCAATTTGGCGTGCGGATTATAAAAGCTCGCTGAAATTTCACGAGTACGTTGGCGGTGCGCGGAACGACGATCGGCTTTTTACGAGAGCAAGGACCCCGATCGCGTCGTTGGCGACGGACAAAAATTGTCAACTCGATGTCTGAGAAATTTCTTTCCACTCCCACGGTGGCAAATACCGCTATCGCGTGAACTTTAATGAGTGTCTCCAACGTTTTTCCTTGAAACTTGACTTACTACTCTCTTAAAGTGAATCAGTGAATAGTCACTGATATCAGTTATAATTATAGCACTGAGCAGTTTCAATACTATACTTATAATTGCAAATCAGTGTATATTCACTGCTTTCAATGATGTTTCACTGATTTACTTTAAAAGAGTACGATGGTTAGCTTAATTTTATAATCTAACAGATATATAATTTAAATCTCTTCACGAAAGCGGACTCGAAAGTAAATATCAAGTTTCGCAAACGTATCACGCGAATCGAGACATTGTCAATTACGATAAACGAGACAGTACTGGGAAGGAACGCCGGGTTGTCGGAGATATTTTTCCGAAGCGATTCGGAGGCTGATAACTGTCGTCGCTCGAGAAAGAGAGAGAGCCCAGCCGGTAGGCGTTTCCGTTAGACCGTAACGATATCGTCAGGTTGCATAAGAGAGGCCCACGAGGTTATGACAGATTACGAGCGCATAAATAATGGCCGCATGATTTTCGACGTGTGTACGCTCGTCCACGTCTACCTGTCTGCACAAAGGGTGTGCGGGAATTTCACCTCCATCCCTCGCGATTTCTCCCGTCAATACGCACTTCTTCACTTTCAACTATTTGGAACTGTGTTTCAGGCATATTGTCTGCAAAATGAGACGAAATGACATTTGCATTTTCAATCGCAATTTCCAAAATGCGCGCGCTCGCGTCTCCCACGTGGAACAATTTCCGATCGAGATGTACCCTCCTGCCTCTCAGATTTCCGACAACGATCTCGGGATCGTCGAGCCGCGCGGTGGAATAAGAGTCCGCGGCGAATGATACCTTAATTTTGCGGGCACCCTGTATGCACACGCACACGCGCACGCGTATAACCGACGCGCAACGGGTAGGTAGGTAGGTAGGTAGGTAGGTAGGTATATCGAGGCCGGTGATCTACGGCGGGATCCGTAGATCGATGACTGACCGCGCCGCCCGAACAGCTGCTGCCGGGTCGCGCGGGGCGACCTCGGCATGAGGTTGATCGATGACTTCGACGATGACCTCGCCGACGGAACGATCGCGCTCGCCTACCCGGCCGGCATTCTTTTGCTCCACCGCTCGTGCTGCTCGCACACACGAAGCAGGAACTCTTCTTTGACGAGGCTCTGTGCCCGGTGACGTTTGATCACTGCGAAGTATGCAAACCGGTATATCTCTGCTAACTACACTCGGGCCACCGCGATGCCGCCGCGAAGGAACAAAGGACGATCTACACACAGCATCGATCTGCTTAGACTCATATTCTGAACTCTCTTTTGTCACTGACAATGGCTTGCGGTCAGTAAGAAGGCTTATAAGTCACTCTTAGCGACAAAAGAGAGTTCAGCATATGGATCTTGATCCACGGATGCCGTGCCATCGATACATTCGATAGTTATTGCGAGAGTCTGGCCAGTCTCGCATCCATTTTTAAACACACGTTTCTTACAACTGTTAATTTGTCCGAAAAGTATGTTCTTGTTTTCTGGATTGATTAACAGTCGTGAGAAACAAGTACGATCGTCCGAAAAGGAACTAGTAACTATATCTATTCATCGTGTCTGACATATTGATTCATCGAATTGATCTATCGAATGTCGATATCCGCGGATACGATAAGTGTACAGAGTGCGTCGTTGTAACAGCGCGGTCATTTTGCCTATTTCGCGCCGAGCAACCGCCGCTGACACATCGATCGACGTCGCTCCGTGTTGTCACGCGTCTGTTGTCCGTCGTGAGTGCCGCGCGGGAATAAGTGGTGGAATAGCGGTGTGCGATCGTTGAGTGTATGAAGTTGGCATCAACTGCCAACAGTCCCACTTTTTGAAATTTATAATTTTGAAAGTTGTTCCAGATTGTTCTGACTTTGTACCACATTGTTCCAAAGTGATATTGCTTCATTCGAAACGGTTTTCGAATAAAACAAAAAAAATGATTTTTTGAGCTGGCACCCCACTTTTCGAAAATCGAACATTCTGATACCGCAATAGATTGTTTTAGTTGTTCCAAACATTGTCCCAATAGGACAAATCCGTAAGTTGAATTATAAGTCCAAAAAACGAGAAAAATGTTTTTGACCTGGCACTCCATTTTTTGAAGATAAAGCATTCCGATACCGATATAGATTGTTCTAGTTGTTCCAAACATTGTTCCAAAAGCACAAATCAATAAGTTTAATTATAAGCCCGAAAAATTAAAAAAAAGTTTCTTGACCAACAGTCTATCGGACCAAGAGTAAACTTATACTATCTTTCTTGTTCCAATCGAGATCTTTTTGTTCTGAATCTGGAACAACTTTCAAAATTATAAATTTCAAAAAGTGGGGTACCAACTTCATACACTCGCGATCGTTGGGACGTATCGTAAGTACACCGGTGGCGAATAATCTTCTCGTTTCTCGCTTACACAAAGCTGTGCTTGTCGCACCGGCGTCTGTCACTCTCATTGTTATCTTCGATTCGTTAAATTAGTAATAGAGTCAGACGTCAGATTTTTCAATCGGGAAATTCGGTGATATATATATAAATTTGAGGGCAAGAGAAAAGTAACAACACCAGAGATATACGTGATGTCGAATCTCGAGCGGTAGCATCGCGCTGTAGCAGAGAGAGAGAGAGAGAGAGAGAGAGAGAGAGAGAGAGAGAGAGAGAGAGAGAGAG
>NW_022639508.1:542048-551015 GCF_010583005.1 Odontomachus brunneus | reverse complement strand
AGAGAGAGAGAGAGAGAGAGAGAGAGAGAGAGAGAGAGAGAGAGAGAGAGAAAGGGATATATCACACAGAGCGCGTCTTTGTCGAATCGCGGGAGGGCAACACCGTTCACGTTTTGGCACGCACTGTTGGCGTACGTGATCCGTTGCGCGGCCATTTTTATTTCGATCTCTTTGCGTCGAGCAATCGCCACGAATACATCGCGATCGACATCGCTCCGCGTCTCACGCATCTTTCGTTTACGAAGAGTGGGTCTCACGTGGAAATAAATATCGGGAGTGTCGAAATAGCGATGTGCGATCGTCGGGACGTATCGTGAGTACATTATTAAAGAATAATCTTGTTATTCGGTATATCCAAATGATGCTCCTTGCGACGTGTCGGCGTCTCTTACACTTGGTATAATCATCGTCTTGTTCAGACAGTAATAGAATCGGACGATCGTCGGATTTATTAATCGGGAATTAGAGATTCCGCGATGAATAGAAAGATGATAAGACGCCAGAGATACACGCGACGTCGAATCTCGGGCGACAGCGTCGGTCTGTTAGTAGTGGAGAGAGAGGGTGAGGGTGTATCCCGCGAGAGCGCGTTGTTGTAGGAGAGCGACGTTTACGTTTTGCGCGCACTGTCGGCGTACTTCATCGATTGCGCGGCCATCTTCGATTTCGATCTCTTTGCGCGAAGCAACCGCCACGAACACATCGATTCGACAACGCTCCGTGTTTCATACGTCTCTTGTCCGTCGAAAGTGAGTGTCATGCGGAAATAAGTATCGAGAGCGGCGAAATAACGTCGTGCGATCGTCGGGACGTGTCGTGAGTACCCTATTAGGAAGTAATCTCGTCGCTTCTCGGTGTATCCAAGCGCTGCTTGTCGCGACGTGTCGCGAGTCGGCGTCTCTCTTACATTTGATATTACCATCGTTTCACTCAAATAGAATCAAGTAGTAGAATCAGACGATCGTCAGATTTATTAATCGAGAATCAAAAGTGCGCTGACAATTAGAAAGAAAGAGGATGATAAAGTAATACCGTGGATACCGAGACTGTTAGCACGAGAGAGAAGGATATACAGCGCGCCTCGTAGTAAGAGGGCGACACACGTCTTGGCGCGCATTTTCGGCGTACGTGATCAATTGCACGGCCATCTTGGATTTTTTCGGTCGAACAACCCTCAGTAACATATCGGTCGTCATCGCACCGCGTTTTATGCCGCCTTTTGTCCGTCTCGTACGGAAGTAAGTGTCGGGAACAGCAATGTGTGCGATTGTCGGACTTATTAATTCGTGGGAATTCGCGAATATATTTGCGCGTGTTGACGACTTTCGACTGCCAGATCAAGATCAGTGCATCGCCTTTTTCACGTCGAGGGAACCATCGTCTTCGATCTGTCGATGGTGAGTGTACTCATGTGTTCTCTCATATGTGCTTCACCGCTCGCTACTTGCATTTGCACTGACGAGCGACTGCATATTTTTCGCAATTTCGCGTATATCTGTCGCACTTGACACTTTGAGAAATTGAAGGAATAATCAATCATAATAATATGCGCATATTTATACTGAGGGAAAATATATCTGAAAATAAAAAAAATATTTATTCGATGGCTACTAGGTTAGCATATTTTTATTTAAATCTAAATTTTTTATTTAAATAGAATATACAATTGCTTTCATGAGAAGCTAAGGTTTGAAGAAAATGTATATTTTCTTATTTGAAAAATATATTAGTATAAGTAAATGTTATTAATAGCCAGTCGCATAAATATTATTTATTTTTTAAATATTTTTTCTGTCAGTGTAATCACAATGAAAACGACGCTCAGGAAAAAAGAAGAGAGATTATATGAAAATATATCTCAGATTAATGTCACGGCTTCAATCTTTTACCAGTTACTTTTTTGTTGTATATATTTACTCATTTATTTCAAACGTCACTTTAACAAAAAATTTCTCGATTGAATCCACTTTGTACAACCATAAGATAATTTCCGAGAGAAGTAAAAAGAGAATGAGAAGGGAGAAAAAAGATACGAGGATATTCAGGGTCTCGATCGATTTATGAATGCATCGTGAGACGCGCGAGGCCGCGGTTAAGTATCTCGTTCAGCGAAAATCGACGAGCGTTCTTCTCTCCCGTAACTTCACACCTGGTTCAATCATGATCACACGAGACGTACGCGCGTGGCCGACCGGAGGGATTCCAGAAGGAAACCGTCCCGATATTGGGTTAGGGTCCTTGTGCAGCGTAACGTCGATTCTAGCCGTTTATAACGAGTTCCCGCTCTGTTGTATCGCAATTACCGGTAAACAAATTGCCCCGTCAATTTCGCAAATTGCAGGTTCGGGGAATGAAATCTCACAATCTGTGTGCGGACTCCTTCTCTCCCTCTCTCTCTCTCTCTCTCTCTCTCTCTTCTTTCTGTGTGCGCGCTACCTTCGTTCCGATCGCACGCATACGACGCCACTCGCGCGCACCGTCCGACGCACGTGCGCGCGTTTCAGGCGGTAGTACGTACGTAACGCACGTCGGTGAATGCACGTCGAGCGCGGTTGAATTAACAGCACGCGGCTCATCCCGAATGAATCAGCCGGGATACGTGGGCGATTTTTGCGACCGCGTAATGGGGCTTAATAATCGGTAAACACAGCACGAGACGGCGGACGCGCTTCTCTATGATCGTTTTTGATAGTTTCGCCGTCTGTAATGACATAACTATCCTTGCCTCACCGGTAGCCCGGCCGAGCATTACCGAGCCTGTTGCGTAAGCGCGCGCTCGCGAATCCAACGGGAGTCTTCATTCATAGCCCCGCGAGTTTCACGTATTTCTCGCCTTCTCGTAGCTTGGCGCAGCCGGCCGCGGAACAGGCTACTACGCGCGTGAGAATCCATTCGAAGGCTTCCGCGCGATCCCATTCATTCCCGCGTTGGGTCTCTCCCTCGACACCCGAGCGTTTCCCGCGATAAAAGCACACGGGGCTCCCTTCGACTCGCCGTTTATCGCCCTCGAACGTAGGAGCGCGAGCACAGCGTTGCAGCGGGGGCAGGTAGGCCTCTCTCGCATAGGTGCATCCGTGGGACACTTACCTGTAAATGGCTGCTTTGCATACAGTAACGTTGGGATGTGTTCACGGCGACGGAACCGCCTCCACCTCGCCGTCGGCTTACTTTCGATTTTCTCGGCCGGCTCGGCTCTGCGGCGTGCATACCGATGCAGCGTGCAGCGCGCCTGCATCGTGTCGCGCCGCGGCTACGTGCAGCCGATGCACGATGACGCCAGGGCTGAATAACCGTGTGCAAGTGACGTTCGTGGATCTATTGCGCGATAACATCTGCGCGATATCCGATAATCTGATATTCAATCGATGGATTCTCGCCGGCCATTTCTTCTTCGTCTCGTAATGCTGAGAATCTCCAATCGTGGAACATTACACCGAGTCTATATGGGAATCTTGCTGACATTGATAGATCGAGAAATAAGAAATTCGTAAATAAACGTCATATACGTGTACACGGATAGAGTGTAGTAGAAACGACAAAATTTTTGTCATTTCTCTTTTGGACCATACAGAATTACGATCGAAATTATTATAGATTTTTTTACAAATGGTTTTATGTACATTTGACTTTTTACTGCAAAATTATTGTGAATACTTGAACATTTTTTATATCGTATATATTAGGTAGATCGTCAAACTCAGTATTTCTAGAGTAAATTATATAATACAATTTCAGTACAATCCATCTTTAAAAAAAACGCTGCAGAAAGAAATACCATTTTAACGTAATTTTTACATTTATTAAATATAACAGAACAAAAGGGAAATTTATTGTTGTTATTATTTTAATTTTTAATTATAAAGCATCCGCGTAGGTCTCTTTCTCTTTCCCTCTCGCAATACAGAGTCGATATCGCAAGATTGCTCTCAGAAAATGAAATAACAAATCGCTCGCTTCTTCTTGGATATGCCTTCTTTTTCGCAGAGCGTCACAATTAAACGCGATCAAACGAGTCATTCTTTCTCGTCAAAATCCAAACTCACGTTCGATCGTATCGAACCGCGCGCAGCGCAACACGTGTGCGTGTCGTTGCATTTGGCGTAACGCGAATGTGTCGGGTCGGCGTTCCGCGTTCATGGCAGCCGTAATATCGAACCGGACAATTAATTACGAAGCGAGAGCGGCGGCCGGGGCAAGCCGAGCGTATCTTCCGACATCTCGACCCGTTTTACATTGTGACCGGCGGCAGTGCGTGGGCGTATCGCCAGTGGCTGCCTACAGGGTGGACCGAGAACCATTAATTCGTCTCCTCCTGAATCCCGTGAGTGTTTTATTATCCGGGCGCAGCTCCGCCGCAGGAGAGATACTCGTTTCTCTGTCTCTTTCTTCCTCTCTCTCGCGTCGCGAACCTTCCGTTAAGATTATCGTAATCATTCCCCAGCCGAGAAAGAGAGACAGAAAGGGAGAAAGAGTGCTCGCTTTCTTAATAATAACGCCTCGATAAGATACTTTGCCCCCGGATGCGAGAGAGTACATTGAAAGTACTCCGGCGTGCACACGTGCGCGTAACTGTAATTTATAGTCGCGGGTGTTCAGGTGTTCGACAATAAATAACGCGCGCGATAACAAATGTCGTAGATAACAACGTAATCAATCGTTATATACACATTGGAGCGTAGAGAGCACAGGACACCAACTCGTCGTAAAACAACGAGTCCGATTATACGCCGAAATATATAATGTGCCCGCTGCAGATTCGCGTCTCGACGAAAGTCAAACGGTTAACGGTAAGCCATCGCCGAGCACGGTGGAAGGAACAGGGTGCGAGAGAAAGATAGGAGTAGAGAGAGAGAGAGAGAGAGAGATCCATTGCTACCGCGATCGTTCGACGCGACTTTTACCGAGAGACGACGACTCACGCCGATCGTTGCGGTCGACCTCCTCAGGTTCAACGATCGAAGGTCGATCCCGCGATCGATCCCTCCGATCTTCCGGGTGTCATCCTGACACCGGGACCGCGGCACACCACCACCGTGCGGCTCCCGTATATCGAGGCAGCGCGTAATTTTAGCCCGAGACAGATCAGGTGTTACGAGGGTCCGGGAGCGTATTAATCATTCTGAATGTACGTGCGCGAGAACGGGCGGTGGAAGGAAAGCGGGGGATCGGTCGGAGGCTACGGAGGTTGTACGCGAAACTGGTATCCATAATACGCCTATCTCGCGATCAGCCGCGGCTTTAAGCGGCGTGCATACCGCCGCCGATGCACCCGGGCCCGGTTGCATATTGGGCCCGTAATTACAGAGGCTCGCTCGCTCCCTCTCGGCTTCCCGCTCCCCCTCGTTCGTCCCCGACTTGCGCGCTTCGTGCACTCCGGTTCTCCTCCGCTTAGGCCTGGTTAGAACGTGCCACACCACCTGTGCTCGCCAGACGCAACGGGGGTCTTATATGGCGAGGGACCCGATCTTCCATGCCACGCGAGGTCGTGCGGATGCATTTTGCACGAGAGAGCCGCGCGAAAACGAGCGCGCCGCTTGATGTCCCGACGGGTGTGAGTTACCTTCTCCTTTTCCTCCGCGTTATTGACCAACCTCGCGATGCTGGTCGCTCGCTCGCTCGCTCGCTCGGTTGCATGACGCTCGGTCACGAATGCGCCACCGAACCCGCATTAGTTCGCATCGCACATTTTATAGCGTGGTTCTTGTCGAGTGGTAGAAAGGGGAGGAGAAGGGGCAGGAGAGAAGTAGCAGGACATTATTAACTCGCGCTGCGAGTTTCTTTCGTTACTCACGCAGGGCGCGCCGGAACTGCGCATGACTCTTCTTTTTGACTTTATACACGATGGATCAGTCAATACCTACTCACATAGAAATTTCCCGAGATTTTCCCTGATGCAGAATAGATTCCGACTAGAATGCCAAAATTTGTACCAAAATTGATTATCTCACTATATGAGATACCAATTGGAAATCTCATTCTTGTCCTAAATATGAGTCCTCTGTTTACATGAAGAAAATATTGTAGTAAAAATTACAATGCAATTTTAATAGTCCAGGAATAGATTGGAATTATTATGGAAATTAATAAAATGAACATAATAAAAATGAAATCTTAAATATGATAACTTTTATTACATTTATGATCATTTTTACCATATTTTATTATAATTTTCGTAATAGTCTATTACCGAACTCTTCGTATTACTTCTCTTCGTGTAGAATCGAAACAAAAATATTACTCACGCTTTTTCTCAGCAATGTCGGTATACTTTTATGGTTCAAACAGAAATCCCATTTTTTATCAACTATTGTATTCAATAGAATAAAATGTTTTTCATACACTGAGCACATTTTACGGAACAATGAAATTATTTGAAAAGTATTTTATTAAATTTTAACTTAAAATGAAGACTAGAAAAATTATTGGGAAAATTTTATATTTCCCTACTTAGAATTTTTTTGAAACATTACACTTCTAAGCAGAATCCATAACTATTTTGGGAACTCGGATCGGGTTTCAATTAGATCCCAAGAAATTTTCTATACGGACTGCTTTTCGATTGACTTCGCTTGCTTCATGACGATTTGTATAATTTTTCGCAACGTCAAGAGAATCGCGAATGCCGCGGAGTAACGCGAAGCCACGAGCTGATATTGCTATATATAATCCGCGATGCTCGATATCGCGATACGGTCAGACGAGTTCATCGTACCTGGTGCAACCCTGAACTTCACGGCAGTGCGTTAAAGTGATATAGGACCGTGGCGGCGACCGTACGGGTCGGCATTAAATTCACTAACGAACGCTACGTGGTTTATAATCGTTTAACGGCTTGAACCGTAACGATTATTCGAAGAGTTATAGGCGTGTCCCGTCATCGTTGACTCCGACCGCGTCTCCGTTGTCCGCGTTCCTTCCTCGCGGACGCTTACGGAAACTGTTCACCCGGGCGATCTGTGTTTCTCGTTTTCTTGTGAGACCTACCGTGAAATCACCGATCAGTGTCACTTGATTAAATTTCGCGGAATTAATGGTTAAAGGTATCTTCGCGGAACGGAATCTCCAATGCTCCGTCGGATGATATTTCTTAAGGCGGAAACTGATGGAAAATCGCTAGAGACACTATCACGCAATTAAATATCGCTATTAAATATCGCTATTCCATATCGCGCAATTAAAGCAGATAAAGCGGCGATAACAAAGTAAAAATAAGCGTTCGTAATTCAGGTATCTGTGATTACATCACTCTTAATCTCGGTCGCTTTCTCGAGTGGGATAGCTTGGCAATGTCTCCCCTGCTGTTATTTCTCTCGTTGAAATGTTCATTCTCGTTCGGCCTCCGTCGGCCGCAGAGTTCGTCGTACATATCACATCGTCCCGCATCCGGACCCGTGCGTTAAAGTGATATACGGAGCCTTAACGGCGGCGTCGGCGGCGGCACTCACTGACTGGCATTAAATTAGCTAACGAACAAGTCCGGTCGTGGGCAATGCGCCTAGCTTAATAAAAGAATATTCCGCCACGCCGTTCTCTGTTCCTCACTCCCTTCCCTCCCTCTCCCTCTTTCTCTCTTTCTCTCTCTCTCTCTCTCTCGCTTCGCGGTGCGGCGTGGTGTATAAGAGCGGGTCTCCGGGTCGGCGATGATGCCCTCTCCGCCTCGGTCCCGTGGCGGTGCACAATCAGCGGAGCGTGCTCGTAATGACCATTACCGTCCGGACTCGCTACCTCGCTACCTCCTTCGCCTACCACGGTAATGGCTCGTGTCTGCTAAGCTCTCTCGCCCGTAAGTTGCCCGATACACTCATGCCCGATACCTCAGGGACGGATAACTGCTATCAGGCACCCGCGTAATGTACCGCGCCGCGTCGGAGATAAGGCAGTCACGAAGTAACTTCGGCGCGCGCAACAGAATGAGAAGTTTACAAGTTCAGCTCGGAGCTTCGGCCGCTTTTCGCGGTACGAACGATCAAAGACACCTGGGAATTCGCAAATCTTATCATCAGTAGTTCACGACTCGGCTCTCGGGAACGCGGCAGTTTTATGCTCAATATTGAAGTAATCGTGGATGCGATCTTGTGTATGAGACAAACGAAGCTTCATCAGACTTGTAGACAATTAACGTTAACGTTTGGACAAGTAGTCAGACTACATTTTTTAACGTTGAACGTGTTCAGTCTTGTGGGATGCTTTGTAGCTTCCAAACTTGAGTAGAGTAAAAACTCTTCAGTACGCGCTTCTCTTATTCTCCCTATTTTCTGTCTATTTTCCCGGTACTCTTGCGCGGATTTTATCAAATATTGAGATGTACTTATGAGCACTCATCAATGATCTATTAATACTCTTTTATAAAATCCGCGCGCAAAAATTGCCGAAGACAAGTAGCGTGCCGGCTAACGTTGGATGTTTTGCTCTGTATCGGCAAGAACCGCGTCCGAGATGCTCACGTACGCTCTTCGAGTCTTCCGCGTCGGAAGAACCGGAGAGCGTAGCGCTAAACGCACGCGGGGTATCGCGAGTCAAACCGCATCCGCGGCTCCCTCTCTCTTCCTCTCTTTTTCTCTTTCTTCCTCCCTCCTTCGCCCTTTCTCTCCCCTCAAACTTCCTCTCGGAAGCGCGAGCGCGACCTCCGGCGCATCCTCGGCGTCGGGGTATATCCGTCTCGAGGAGGCGTTCCTACCGCTGGGGTTTCGCAACGGTGGTCGCCGACTGCCCATTACGACGCACGCCGGCGCGGCGCACGTACCTACGTATAATGGCAATCATGTTAATTATCGTAAGTAGAGCCGCGCGCGCGGGCGCGGCCGCCTTTCCACGTAGTGGTAACGGCGTGTGCCACCATTACGGGGAGCGCCTTACCGTGAACGCACGCTATTCATTCCCTTCGTACGCGAGCGGGTGCCCCTTCGCATGAAAGAGAGAGAGAGAGAGAGAGAGAGAGAGAGAGAGAGAGAGAGAGAGAGAGAGAGA
>NW_022639508.1:538481-540735 GCF_010583005.1 Odontomachus brunneus | reverse complement strand
AGAGAGAGAGAGAGAGAGAGAGAGAGAGAGAGAGAGAGAAAGAGCAGAGGTGGAGGAAGAACGGTTGCTCGAGAGAGGAAGGAAGGTCGAGCGAGCGAACCCAGAAGTACACGCTCGGGATCTTCCCCTCCGTCCTTCCATTTACCTGCCTCAACGACCGCGAGCTTCCGGCCCGCGATAATTAGGGGGCCCCGCGAAGCGCAAGCATCAAATCTCGGTCCCTGTTTCGCCGGTTTTCGCGGGACGGCACCGTCGCGTCGCGCCGACCTTAATTAATCCGATTAGCCGGGAGCTGCCGGGAATGCCGGTGGTCGCTGGTCTCCGCGTGTGTCCGCCGCCACGGTCGTTTAGATGCATTATCTGCATAAATGCGGGCGTTTGTCATGCGTCGGGAAACACGCCACTCGCTCGCAGACACGACGTCGCGTCGTTCTCCTCCGCGCTCGAGCACGCCCAGGTGGAGTCAAATCGTTCGGCGGTTCCCCTCTCGTTAGGCACTTTTTATCTCGGGAGTGGGAGTCGATAATGAGCTCGCCTCATTAGCGGATTAACCTCGAGTTACTCTCAGCTGCGCAACTGTATAGCACCCGTTCATTCATGGAGAGGCAGGCGCTCGCGATTCATTCTGCATTTTTTCTCTTGCAACGCACTCTCGTTCCCAACCGCGTAACGGAGCGACGCGGCCGATGCCGTTAACGCGAATTTTCGCCGACACTATCGCGCTGTCAGGCGGAGATTGCTTGCACAATTCGCAGCGGTTTCAGATCGGAACTCCCAGATGCGACGGTATCGCGTGAAAAATGGGCCTCGCGGCGGTGAGGCCGATCGCGCGAGCGCGATGCATTAAGGTCGATCTTAATTGGCGGCGATTTAATTAGGATCGTCAGCGTGACGGTTAGCAATAGGCCGGGTTTAAGTCGGAGGTAAGAAAATGTCGGCGCGCGGCGTTATTAAGACGCGCAGCCTTCCTCATCGTCACGGAAGCTGATCTCGCGCACTGCATTCGCCTTCTTTTCGCTCCTGCCGCTCGCGAAGTCACGAGGCGCGTTCAAATCGGAGCTAATTATGGCGCGCACGATGGAAACGTACAACAAATATTCACCGTGCGTGAACCGGTGTCGCAGAATCATCCTCTCTTTCCGTCCAACGCGTGTGCCGCGTCTTTTTTCCGGACTAGCACATGCGTGTTATCGGAAGGCCATCGCGACGCTATCAGAAATTTTTCCCTGTCGATTCATACGCTCCTTTAAGGAATGCGCCCTGATAACCCGGTGCACGCATAGTTGCCGTCGGAATTTTCTACGCTGTGTTGCACATGCCACAACGGAAACTTCGCTAGGAAGAAGAAAAATCAAAATATTGATATCTGTAGTTTCCTCTCTGTTGTGATGACTTCTTTCACTTTAAAGTGTACACTGTGGAATTTGTGCCGCGCTTGCATGGAATACGACGTATCTCTTGATATGTCAGGTGGAATTGACGGCTTGTTATCATCACATTGGAATGATTGGGAGTCTTGTACATTTTTGCACGAGAGTGTCGTAACAGTCGGCTGAAATTTAACGGGTATCGTGAAACCGTCGTCCACGCGCGACGCATCATCGTTAACTCGGCGATTCTACGCGCGAAACGTCGATTGAATGAAGAGATAACGGTCAAGCGAAGTGATGTTAGCCGCGTGTAATGGCGCGACGTCGTGAATTCGAGCGTTTCTCTCCTAGTCGCGAGCGACATGCACTCGGAAGCGCGATACAGTCGAGCGGGAAGCGGTAGAACACGCTTGTCGAGCGTGTGTATCTGATCGAACGTTATTAATTGAATTATTATACTGCGCCGCGACGAGCGACTGCGAGCGGTGCAACGCCAGCGTGATCATTCCTCAACGCCGCGAATACGGAAAGACATGTCTCGCGGCGCAAGAGAAATGAAAAGACTGGAGCACATCCACCGTTCCCTTGCCAATTTCCACCGATAACCGGTGGATCTCATTTCCGCGCGGCGTATCGCAATCCCAAGTCGGCGATATTAAACCAGTTTCACCTCCCCAAGCGGATGCAGCTCCCTCGTTGTGGATGCGATTCGGATCCTGATATCTGGCTCGCGGGTAGGGCGGTTTAGCTTACGGTTGAGTTGAAATTCGGTCGAGTGCAGCGGCACCGACGAGACCAGAGAAGCCAGCCAATTAATTACCGCGAAAGGAAAGAAGAGAGAGAGAGAGAGAGAGAGAGAGAGAGAGAGAGAGAGAGAGAGAGAG
>NW_022639508.1:531190-536621 GCF_010583005.1 Odontomachus brunneus | reverse complement strand
AGAGAGAGAGAGAGAGAGAGGAATCGAGATCGCGCGGACGCGACGGCGGAGGCGCGCTTGAATTTCCACGCGAGTCTCTCGCGATGTGCTTGAGCCGCCGAGCGTGGCGTTCGCATATAATCAGCCAACGGCCTCAGGCCCGATTATATTTCCCTTCTCTCCTCTCTCTCTCGTCTCTCGTTCTCTCCTTGCGTGTCTCTTTTTCTGTCGTTCGTCGCCGAGCAGAAAAGCTCTCGCGTATACCTGCCCACTTCTCGCGCGCGCTTTCTTTTATTTATTTAGCAGGCCAGGAAGCTGTTAATTCTGCCGGCAGTCTCGCGGTAACTAATTAAAGGTCAGGACGCAGCCGGGTCTTATCCGGGAACGCCACGTTGTAAGCACCCGTTTCCGGCCCCGCGGGTCGACTTTCATAGCTTCGCGATAAACACGATATCGCCGACCGAATCCTGGTTAACGATCGCCACAAAATGCTCCTGCGAATCTCGACCGGTCGCCAAGGCAACACGGTTTTTCTCTCTCTCTCTCTCTATTTTCTCCCTCTTTTTCTTTGTGATTCACGCTTAATTGAGTCGCACACTTTCGCAGATAAGGCGTTCAGAGCGCACGCGTACACGGTCGATTTTCTGTTCGGATTCCTCGGTCGATCGGGTCGGCTGAAGTCTATATCCACAGGAGAATTAAGTCTTGACGTAGCGGCATCCGCGTCGATGAGCGTCGGTATTAATTAATGCGTCAGTTACGAATCGATGATTTAACACAGCGTGCGATCCAACGACCGGTCTAAATTCGCGTTGCGCGCACACGCTGCGATTTCTAATTGGAAGCGACTTTGGTCTCTGCACGCGCGCGCGCACGCACGTGTGTGTGTGTGTGTGTGTGTGTGTGTTACGTGCTTGTCGAGAAGGTGAAAAAGCACCGGCACTTTGTGAACCCTCGAATAATTATCGCCTGGAATAGAAGGCGAGAGACGGCCGAGCGCTTTGCACTTACAGGCCGCGGGCAGCCTAGATTCTCGGCCGTTATTATCCCGTATGAGAATGCAGCTGATCCGGAGGCTTTCGTAACGTGGTGGGTACAAAGCGCGTTTACGGTCTAATTGAGCCCTCGCGCGCGCGCGCGTACAAGAATTTCGATACTTATCGATGCGACGCACGACAGGCCGCGTTCGTGCGATCGAAATGGATGAAACGTTCACCGAGATCAGTCGCTCGGTCGCAGGACTCTCGACGTCGAAATGAAATCATTAGCCGGCGAGGAGGCAGCGGGGGACAGGCGCGCCGCTTAATAGCGCGGCGTATATGGCAGCTAAATAATGGCATTGTGTCGATCTCTCGATTTCTATCGTTAACAAGCCGGGGGACCGCGTAAAAAAAAGCTGGATATCGCCTGGTGAGCGTAACTCAGAGTCGCCGCTCCCACAATCTACCTTACGCGCGCGCTTCGTTACTCGACGCGATCGACAGAAACCGGCCGCCGCGTTGTGCACGCGTTGCGGACGCGCGTAACGCAACGCCGTGAGTAGTGCGTGTCGCGCGGAACGAGAACCGGAACACCAACCGATTCCTTCCACCATCGCCGCCGCCGTTTCGCCGTGTCTCGCCTCCGCCTTGCTCCATATTCCACGCGGTCGCTGCGAAATTCTCCACGCCGGGGAGCTACTTGCATGTAATTAAGATAGGAACGCGCGAAGGCACCGCTACTGAATGAATTAGAAGGTTCCCGTTCGCCGGTCGCGCCTGCTTTTCAACCGCTACCGGAGAATCGGATGTTCACGGAATCAGATTCGATCGATCAGGTCCAGTCCGAGGAGCGTGCGAAAGCGTGACGGAACGTCTTCTCTCAGGAATTTCGCGCAAATCTGCTTCGATATTTCTGGACCTGCGCGCGCGAGTCCACGCGCATAACGCATCACCATAACGATCGCGACTCGACCGGCACCTGTGTCCGGCTATTCTCCCTTGCGCGCGCGCGCGCGCGCAACACAAGAGAGCGGGCCGTTTGTGTGACTCTGGCTTGGTCGTTAGTTACGTGCATTCGTGGGACGCAATAGAGGAGAACAAAGTTGAATCGTTTCAATAAATTCCCATTAGGTCGATCTTGTCGAGAGATCTGAGATCTCTCCGGGTATCTATCGACCAGTTTCTACCACCCCGCGATTGCGTTCTAATGGCTAAATAAATTCGCGGCCAATGCATATTCACTTTCGCGCGCAAGAGAGAGAGAGAGAGAGAGAGAGAGAGAGGGAGAAGACAAGAATTATATGTAATAAAAGATACTATAAATCCGAAGACAACGAGCGCGCGACCAGTTTCAATAATTTTTACGCGATAACTCGTGCACCGTACATCTTGGTCGTATTCATCGATATTTTCGACACCTATTTAAATTTGTATCTTATGCCGCTCTCAACAAAAATATATACATATTTTTTTAGAAACTGCCTATAATCTCACCCAATTTGACGTCTAATTTCTCTGTCTAATTTTCATTACTTTACTTGTCGTGCATCATAAAATGCATCATTTATCATGCTGTTTGAGAGACCTCCGCCGAATCGTCGCGAACTCTGCTGAATGTCGAGCTGAAACTCGTGAAGCGTTTTTGCGCGCGAAATCCGCACGAAATATGAAAGCCACGCGATTACCGGGCGCGTACTCGCGCGCCGCTCCGCGTAATAGTAATTAACGAGCTACCGGTTATGCGACCGTCGTGGCAATTAACGACGCCGTCGTGCAAGAAGGCGAGCGGCAGCGCGCCGGGTAGCCGGCCGCGCTTCTCTAGGTAAACGCCCGGCGATGACGTGACCGTCATCGACCCCGGATCGGCAAATAAATCGATATATCAGGCATTCAGGTCGAATCTCTCTCTCCGTACGTGACCACTCGAGAAAGAGAGAGAAACAGAGAGAGGAAGAGAGATGGAGAAAGAGAGAGAGAGAGAGTCGGGCGATTCTCGGCGAACCGCTACGCGCTGCGCGAGAACGAGAACGCCTGATTGAAAGTAACGACCGTGCCCGTCGACGTGTTGCACGCATTTACCGGCGCGCTTTAGCCGCGACCCTTGTACGCGTGGGTCCCCCTTTTTGCATCTACCCGTGTCTAGATCCACGGCTTGTTGTCTTATTAATGAGCTTGTCGTAACGGTGCTACATTAGGGAGTGTCGACGGCTGTGGTCACGAGAGAAAAGGAAACTCGGAAATTCACGCCGGTCGAGCTCCGCGACAGGCGGTAGAGAAAACATTTCTCGGCCGTTTTTCCTCGCTCAAACGAGGAGGAGAATCACTGTGTGCACAAGTAAATTCATCCGCGCGAGTATATTTTTTTTACGTGTGTCTACATATTATATTGTCCCAACTGGAAATTTATTTGGTCCTGATTAGGTTGGTCCCAATCATTTAACTGCTTTGCATAAGGCGATGTTGTGTTCTGATATGTCATGTAGCGCAGCGTGGCAGTCAAGATTAATAATGGTTACTAATAGTTAGGATTTTATTAAACTCTTGAGTGATATGCCCGGTATAATTTTGTATGATAATACATTCTTTTTGATTAACTTATTGTATTCTTTTACTTATTCATAATAAATGCGAATGAAAATTGCGTATATTTTGTATTCGATTTTTCAAAATTCTTCAAAGAAAATAGCGATAAAGAGAAAAGAAATTAGAAATTTAATAATAGGTATGCTTGTTTAAAAAATATGTCTGTTAGATAGAATTGCGCAGTCATTTTGAATCACCAAAAGGTTAATACTACCCGATAACCTGAATACAAATCAGATAAGTGATTGAGATCAAATTGATTAGGCAGATGAGATAAACTTCGAGAGTCGAGATATTCTGAGCGTTCTCTGGGAACACGCAAGTCAGATGTTGTGGCGCGCATCGCGAGAGAATGAATAAATCGAACGGGTTGTTATAAATTTAAGAGATCGTACAATCGATGCGAATTTGCGACACAATACACGCGACGTTACATCGCGCAATAAACTCGGGCTATTTTATTCCTTTCTTCAGCGACCCTTCGGACGCGAGGAAAGAGTGCGCTCTCACGGGAAATATTTATGTCTGTTATATCGCCGCAGTTTATCGTTAAAAGCGCATTTCGCCTGGCTCGTATAGAGACGTACACGACGCTTAGCCGGCACGGGGAAAAGCGCGCTCGAGAGACACAGGAGAACGCATGGCGCAATAAATCTAAACTCGAATCGCGCTCGTAAGCGGCGCGGGGTACACGCGCTCAGCCATTGTGGTCGGTCTCGCGACGCAGTCAGCATATCGTAAAATAAAATTTGTAGCGCCGCGTGTGTCACCTACGTGGACGTAATTGTGACGGCTGCGTATCGTAAACGTAAGCGTTACACGTGTAACCGCCGCTCGTCAACCGCGCGACACAATTGGAATATGATTTAAGATCGAACGGCCTCATGACGGAGCCCTCTAATCTCCGTGATATCTCTATCAGTCCGTTCGTTGCATTATTTTCTTTACGCTTGGTAACAACTCACGAACAATCGCGCAGAGTCTGTCGGACGCAATGCGTAACCCGATTCGCCACATCAGAGAATCTGTCCCGACGTTAGGCACGTGAAGTGAATGACGGGACTCGTGTTAATTGATTTGTACTCTTCGAGTTTTCTGGAATAAAATTCACTAAAAAAGCAGAGAAGCACCGATCTTCTATCCGAATTTGAGTGATTTTTCACTCATATAGAGCGAATATTTTTACTCGAAATTAAAAAGTAAATCTGGTGTGTTCACAGGAACATGTTCACTCTGACCAATTGAAATATTCGCTTATATGAATTCAGAATATTCTCTAAGTTTGAGGGAAACATTTTCGCGATTTCGAGTGGCAATATTTCCACGGTTGATCCGAGTGAAAATATTGCTATTTCTCATTCTTTTTTAGTGAGATTCCACTCTGAGATATTTGGAGAATAGAAACGTGCACTCTAAGAAAATTACTCCCAAAATTGTGCAAGGCAAACTCGTAAGGCAAAAATGCTATTGTATCGTTGGAGAAAATAAATGATAGCAGTTGCTACGTTCTGTCGGTACTTGGGTCGAGACTGTGGCGAAGCTCGCAATTTTCCCCGAGTTGCCAAACGACAACGACGAGCGCTCGTTGCTCGGTCATTTGATATACATCCTACGCATCGTACTTGGCTCGTTACGTACACGAGGTCGTGGACGTTAGCGGTATACGTCTCGATTCACACGAGTCTCCCCCGATGCGTCCGAAAGCGCGGTGGACTGGCGTGACGGCCAGTCAGCGCTCGTTCCCGGCACAAATCTGCCTTCGCAATTTATTTCCCGCGCGCGCAATTCTCGAAAAAAAGACGACAAAGAGAGACAGAACGAGAAAGAGAGAGAGAGAGAGAGAGAGAGAGAGAGAGAGAGAGAGAGAGAGAGAGAGAGAGAGAGAGAGA
>NW_022639508.1:503087-531138 GCF_010583005.1 Odontomachus brunneus | reverse complement strand
GAGAGAGAGAGAGAGAGAGAGAGAGAGAGAGAGAGAGAGAGAGAGAAAGAACCCCGTCGTCGTGAGTGCCGTCTGCGCGTCCGTCTGGCAAGAAAATCGCGGGCCGGCGTCGTGAATGGCGGAACGCGAAGCTGAATGAAGGAGGTGGAGCGGAGGAGAAGGAGGTGGAGGAGGAAGAGTAGACGAAGACGAGGACGAAGGAGAGGAGTCTCTCTCCTCCACCTTCACTCGAGTGGTCACATAACGTGACGTGTGAGCGATGCTTACTCTCCCACAACGACGACCGGTAGTAGATGATGCTATAATGGTTGGGAGTCGGACATGTGAGCGCGGACAGGAAGTCCTGGGTTTCTATGTACTAAGACGCGGAGTCACGCGGATCTTCGCATGGGGGCCCTGCAAACCTCCTCCTACGTGTCACGCAATTCATTCACGAGCTTTTCCACGTTGCATTAAGTCCCATTACCTGCCCTGCCCGCGCGAGTAGCGACCGGTCAGTACCGGCGCTGTTAGGTGCAGCGCGCGCGCATTTGCTGTCATGAAAAATTAATTGCCCGCAAGATTCGCGAAGAGATAGAGAGAAAGGAAGCGAGGTGTACGTTTTGGCACGTTGCTCCGTTTGAAGCTTTCTCGCGATAATAATTTGACAAACCTGATGCGCGATGTTTTAACGACATTTATCATCTCCTCTTTAATGTCCGAGCCAGTTGAAAATTCAGTGCTAAGGACTCGCGCAGCGGCGATCGCCATTTTCTCACCTCGTTATTCTTCAACTGGCAGGCGCGCCTTCGCGTTGGGCAACGCGTTATGTCACCGGGTCGCGCGCGCGAGAGAGGATTTGCGAAACGGCGAATACATGCGTCTCGAAACGTCATCGATCAGCCGGAGTGCCGCACGAATGTGTGCGTGTCGCTCACCCGCCGTCACAGGAAATCGCGACGACGCGTTGCGTAAGAGAGCGCATTATCGTAGTCACGCGGCCCCAGGTTACAAATTCATTCACGAGGAGCGCTCCCTCAGTATCCCCTCGCGCGTTCACTTTCGCTCGGAGCAGACTTCAACGGATCCTTCTTCCTTTAGCCCATCCGTTTTTGGTCGCCGTCGCGCGGCAGAGGGGCCGCAGAACTCTCTCTCTCTCTCTCTCTCTTCCTCTCTCCTTTTCTTCGTCGCGTCGCGCGGTGTGCCCTTGCCAGCGCGATTGTTACGTCAGAAAAAAGCCGTCGCGGGCAAAAAGCGTGGATAATTTAAATTACATTTCTCATCATAACCCGCGAGCCGGTTAAACCAACACCGGCTTTTTGCCCCGGTGCACCGCGACTCGAGCGAGCGAGCGGACGGGCGCCTCCCGCCACGCCGAGGTGATTCCGCCGCTCTCTCCCTGTCCCTCTTTGTCCTTGGCTCCTCCACCTCTGCGTCCACCACCCGACCGTCTTCTCACCCTCTCTTCTTCTCTCACCGTCTCGTACTACCTGCAAGCTTCCTTCCTCTCACTCACCTCGCGTCTTACACACTGACCACGTTGACGATCGACCTGTCGCGAGCGATCGTCTCGCATGAAAATCGGGGTAGTCGAGCCTCTATTTCATCACGATTGACGAACGTTTTGCCGGTGGTGCGCCGTGAATCTCCCTCATCGAGACTCGCGCCAATCAGTCAGCCCTGAATCCTCCGAGAACGATAAATATTTCACGGTCTCGACGAGCGATCGCGAAAAGCACCAGCTAGATTCGGGGGGTCCAGCGCTACTCTACCGGAAAGATAGCAGAGCTCGAACGTCCGACAAGAGAGATAACGCCACGCGGCATAAACATCATGAATTATTGCGCGACGTGTCTGGGTGCGGTTTTGTGGGGAACGTGTTCGCCGCTTTTTCATCGCTCGGCTCCTCAGCGGGGATCTCTTTCTCTCTCTTACTCTGAAAGCGGTGGTGACTCGGAGAGTTCGTGCGGCGACCTGAGTCGTCCTCGTTCGCTGCCGCCGCCGCCGCCACCACGACCGGTAGCCTCCTATGGGGACCTCGTTATCGGTACGATGTTGATATATAGCGCGCATTGCTCCTTCATCCACGCCCCGCGCGTGGATCCAGAGACGGTCCTTGTTAGACGTAACGTGCGGGGTGCCGGGAAGCAACTCCAGGATATTCAGATCCATTGTTCGGCTTGCCCTCTGTGGCGAAGGCCGACGCCGCGCGCTCGTTCATGCGAGATACTGTCTTATTATAAGACGATGATATCCGAGACTTCCTTGTCTCACACTTGTAGACAGGCCGCGGCTTGATTTTTTTATTCCAATGACCGGCGCGGATTGACTCGTTAACTCCTTAAGTGGTGTGTGCCCGGGAAAGTTTCGTGATAAAATATCAAATCTCTTTTGCTTTATTTAAGCCATTGTATTTTTTAACTTATTCAACTAGCGAATACAAATTAGAAGTATTTTGTACTCTAGTTTTAAACATTTTTCGAAGAAAATAGCATAAATGATTAAATATGTTTATGAAAAAAGTTTATTAGACAAACACAATTATTTTCCAAATCGAATCGTAACATTTTTTGTTTCTCATCGATAAGGCGTCTCCAGTGTTTCCGCTTCAGGTGATTCTTGAAGTGTAAGATCGATCGCTCTCTGTGTACAAGAAGAATTGCGAAAAATCGCGAACGTTGTCCCGGGTACGAGATTTATTAAACAGCACTTCTTTAGGCTCGGGCACGAATGTTCCCGCGCGATAAAACACGCGCCCGTTTCATTCCGGATCGCTGGCTGTTATATAGACGTATCTCGGTCGCGCGGTTATAACGCGCAGAACCGGAAAGGAGAGAGGCTTCAGGTGGTAACACACAGTAGCGAGCGAACTATGAATAATGCAGCAGCTGGACAAATTTATTAATTGCGCGATACCGGCGCGCTGATATTCCCGCGAACATGCAAATCGTCCCGCGTGCGCGCATTATGTTCGCCATTGTTCCCCGTGTCGTTCCCGACAGCATGGTGGACGTTAAACGCGCGCCGTAGATCCGCCTTGGAAAGCGGAGGGAAAAACGCGACCGTTAAATCGGCTCGATAAGAGTTTTAGCGCCGCGCAAGATCGCAAAACGGCACGCAATTCTCTCTTCCTCCCGTCACTCTCTCGTTTCTTCATTTTATGCCGCCTCAAGAGTATAAACCCTTTTGCACACGATGTCGGTGTTCGCCAGCCGCGAGATTCGTCGAGGTCGCGATGTAATTTGCGTTTCAATAGGTGGTAGCCCGTCGGAGCGCACGTACGAGGAACAACAACGACCGGCGATAAGCTCGAGTTATCGCGGCGTTACGTATTTACGAGAAATCGGGTAATTCCTCAAGCCTAGCGTGTGCGGGCGTATTATCGTCTACGATCAAGTGTGGCGACGTAAGAAAAATAACGGCTATTTTCAGCGAGTTGACAGCGTCGAAAAGAACTCCCCTACCCTCGGCAGTTCGATGAGGGGCAGTCGCAAAAAATTACTGCGAGCCAACCTGTGATAAAAGCAAAAATGAAATGCCGGAAGAATTACAAGAACTGTCAGCACGAGACACAAAATTGTATCGTACTCGGAGGATAGAGAGGATCAGAGGGCTGGGATCCTCTTACGCGTCGGGAGAAAAGCGAGGGGAAAACCGCGCGAGACGCGATTTCCCGAGGGCAGGGAAGACAGCGCGTCGCTCGGCAGCGTGTTCCCGGTCGCTTCTCGCGGCCCGCGCACATCCCCAGACCGCCTCGCCTCGCCGAGAGACATTGTAGGGCTTATATGGCGATCCGGCATAAATCAAAGGGCTAATATACTGCGCGGGGTCCCGGTAATGCAGCCGGCGCGGCGGAGGTCTTTTTATCGGCGACGTAAGACAATACGCATTTACATACGCGCGAGCGAGCGTATGCACCGCTCTCGCGTTAGCAGCGGGCCGGGAGATGAGCGAGAGAGGAGCGAATCTCCTTTTCTCTCGCTCGAAACTCGCTTCTCCTTCCGCCGCCGTCGCTGCGCTTTGCCGAGATCCTCCGCTCTTCTCCACGCCCGCCGCGCACTGCAACGCCGAGAGGAGCGAGCGCGAGGAGCGGCCTCTCGAAAGAGCATATGGTATGGCTTATATTGGAGCGAAGGCCGCGCCGGTGCAGCAATTACCGCGCTTTTGCCCGCCGGCTTCTGCGGACCACGCACCACGGAGGGGGCCGCCGCCTGCCTCGACGTCGTCGTCCCTTTTCTCCCTTGAACGCGCGACTCCCCAGTGGACCGCGTCGCTCTTCTCTCCGCTGTTGCGTGCGCGAATGGCGAAAGTGTGCCATGTGGAGCGACGATCGGGTTATAAAGACGTCGAGAGCACTTCTTTCGTTCGCCTCAGTGACGAGAATAAGATTTCTCGCCTGGATGTCCCTCGACAGAGTGTCCAACAGAAAGAACGATATCGTTTTAATTTCCCTTTTAATCTTTTTCGAGGAACTCGGTACTCGCTCGATAACGTACGAGGGAGGTTTCCCTCCTCCACCTCGTTGTCGGTGCATGGCAATCGTCGGCGACCGTCGGCATTCCCTCTGCGGACGATCAATTAAGCGGAGCGGATTAACATCCCGTCCGAAGGACACGAAACCGCGGAAAGGAGGAATTGCAAGAAGGTACCGGCCGGGCGGAACTCGTGTCTCTCCCGGGAGGGTTAACGAACGTACCCTCGAGTCGCGTTCGTACATAATGCAGACGGTGGAAAGGGGAAGCGTGTGCTTGCGGCGGCGGCGGCGGCGGCGGCGGCGGCGGCGGCGGCGGCGGCAGGAGGAGGAAGGCAAGAGGGAGAGAACTCGCGGTTTACGGGTTGACGTAGAAGAATTTAGGGGCGACGGCGAGAGCAAAGGCCCAGTTCGCGAGCGGCCAGATCCCTTTGAAGTCTAAAAACAATGGCATTGTCTCTTCAGTCTAGCGAAAGGCCGCGTCTCTCCCTCTTTTTCTCGGCCTCTCCCCGCCGCCTCCTCGCGGTCGGCCTTGCTTTTTAGATCCTTCTCCTCCGCTCGCCTCTCCAGAGGTCCCCGCAGGGCCGAGAGGCCGCGATCGGTAAGGGCAATCGAGCCAATTTATATTTTTCATTTACATCGGGCCCCCCCAGACACAACACACATACACATGCTTGATAGTCCGTGATTTTATTCGCATCGGCTCGATCGCCGATTTTCCTCAACCCACGCGAATTTTCGCGTTACTCGTTCTCTCGTAAATGTCTGTCGAATATGCGAATGATCGGCAAAAGTAGGATTCTTCACGCTCATTGCACCCTGTCATAATTTTGTATAAGCCAGTTTCAACTCGCACATCGCGAGTGGAATAAAAAGTTTCGCTACAATAGCGGAAAAAGTTGCCGTATATATCTACGACACCTTCTCGAAGTGTCTCGAGCTTTTGCGCTTCTGCGCGTTCCGGCAGTCGCGACGAACGTAAGCACCATTAACTACCGAATTCCAGGGTGCATCCGTGCTGTGCAGGTGCGCGCGCGAGCTTTCGGGTGTCTTTTTGCCGTGTTCATGGATACAGACCCTCGCGGGGCTCTCGGAGGGCCACGCGATCCATAACGGCAATTGAGCCAATTTACATTTTTTCATTTACATGGCCGGGTACCGCGGAACGTTTCGAGACAAGATCGTACCGCTCTGGTTTCTGCCTCTGGCGAGACGAGAGAGAGAGCGAGAGAGACCGGCAGCAGAGCGTGGATACTGACAAACGATCAGCATCCTGCTGATCGGTCGCGTCCGAGGTGCGCGGAGGATACCCGGTCGTTATTTCGGCACGGCTTCCAGGAGCGGGGAATATAACGTGGATCCGTTGTTGTGTGTTGTTGTCGTCGCTCGTCGTCGCGCGGTAGCCAAGGCGAGGCTATTAGGCTCGCATAAGAGCGTCCTCCTTTTGTCACGGTCGGAATTTATTCGTCTCGATTCGCCGGAATCCCCTTGGTCCTCGTCAAAAAAGAAGCCGACCTGTCGCGCGATTCCAGACGGGCACACACATATACACATATACCCGCATCGTCGATCCGACGACGATCTGAAATTCCCGATGCGTCCGCCTCGTGAATTGACTTCTGCACACTCAACGTCACCCTCCCGTCTCCGAAGACGCACTACTACCGAGCAGTGCGCCGATGTTCCATAGACTCGGATAAGATCGATTCGATCGGCATAATCATGAGATGCATGCCCCGCACACGCGTGGTATCGAGAAGACTGGCAAAAAATCCAGAGATTTTTCTTCTCGGCTCGGTGTTTGGTTTTGCCTCGAGGAAATAACTCTCATCGTTGCGTTAACTGTCCGTTCTCGACTTTCGCGAAGTTGGTTAAGGTAAAAGTATCAATTCCCGAACACAATTCCGGACCTAATCCTGGACACTTGTATCCTTTTGGTCTTTAAATATGAGTATGTAAATTCACAAAACACAGAATACATGTATACATCCGATATGTGTGCATATTTTTTAAGCTGAAAGTTTAAATAAATTGTATTTAAAGACCAAGACAACCAGAAGATCCAGGATTAGATGCGTGTCCGAGCATTGTCATCTTACATCCGTGATGTTTTCGAGCTGATAACCAAATCACCTGACGCGATATTCCGCGCGTCTCGAATCCGCCGTGAGAGATCAGTACGTTTTCTCCAATGTCCAAGTTCGCGAAATACACGCTGGGTCCTCCTCCTCCTCCAAAAGAAAAGGAACAAGAAGACTCCTCCTTGCACGAATATGCATCGCGCTCGCGATCCAATTAAGAAAGCGCGACTTGAGTGCGCGGCGGCGGCGGCGGCGCTTTCGTTTCGCCTCTTAAGGAGCTGGTCGCAATTAATGAGTGCTCCGGACGGAAATCGAATTGAGAAATTCCGGCGGCGCGCTGCGGACCCCTTTCGGCGCGGCATCGAGGGGGCGGGGGAGGCCGAGAGAGGGACACCAGCGGGTCCCGAGCGGGACCCTGTCCGCGGAGAACGTCCGTAACATACGTACGGTAGCACGAAAACATTTATCGAGCGACACCGCCCTCCCGGCAGCCCCCCTCTTTATTGATCGACGCAATTAACGGAGTGCGTCTCATTAATTGTGCCGCCGGGCCTTAATTAGGAATCATCAATTCGCGTGGTCCGTCGCTTTCACATGGTAGCTCTGTATGATTAACGCCGGATGGCTGTGGGTTTGGCCATTTTAGCGCAGCGCCGGGTTCTTTGCGGTAAATATAGATAAACCGGAGAATCGCGCCGCGTGTCTGTGGATCAACGGATTTTCACAAACACGGTGCGCACGTCATGACCATCTCCTAAAGGGCGATTTCACATGAGAACTCGTTCTTCCGCGATTGACCGAGGAAAATTATTTCAAGGGATCCGGTTAAAAACTTAAAGCGCGATATCGAAGTCTACTCTGTGTCGACTATTTGATATTGAAGACTTTATCAGTTGGAAACACATGGAGACAAAATAGTGTTGTCTCTGGGAAGAGGAAGAGAAATTTTTCTTTGCACGTGTGACCTGAATAATCAATTTCATGTAGAAGTCGTATCAGCAGACCAGTGGTGAGAATATCTTTGGTCGAGGAGCTCGATTGCGCGCGGACTCTTTTCTCTCATCGCATCGCCGTGGATTTATCCGTCTTGAGGTTTTCGTGACGGAGATCTGGCGAGATCGCCGAGCGCGTGCGGC
Organism: Odontomachus brunneus; assembly: GCF_010583005.1. NCBI lineage: Eukaryota > Metazoa > Arthropoda > Insecta > Hymenoptera > Formicidae > Odontomachus > Odontomachus brunneus. The sequence continues at coordinate 523,471 of NW_022639508.1, read as the reverse complement.
CGTTGCGCGCCGCGTGAGTCCGTGCGTGTGATTCCTTCAGAGGAGAGAGGACCCTTCCCCGCGCTTTTTCCTTTTCTTCGCGATTTATATCAGCCGGCCGGTATTTATAGGGGCGTATTAATCGCTATCGCCTGTTTAATAAACTTACGACGCGCTCGTTCGGGCTCGTTGGGATTCATTTCGTCCTCGGGATCAGCGCCGTACGCAACCACGCTGCGAGGCCGACCGCGCGAATATTGAAAACGGCGGGGAGATGAAGTAATATTAATAAATAGCATAAATCACAGTGTGTGCTTCGTGAGGAAGCGGAAAGACCGTGCAAAAAGGAGAAGCTCACAGAGAAACGAGCAACGTCTTTATCAAAGGCGCGTCTGGCTGCAGACTGACTCATGCTACTGTCTCATCTCGCGTTTGTTCGAGGGATATCGTCATTCGTCTGTCTCTCTCATCATCCTTCTATTACGAAAAAAAAGAAAGATGAATCTTGTGCCGAAAAATTGATCGGACGGTTGAGACTCATCTCAAGGGCTGCATTCGGGGAGACACTATTTAGCGCTATGAGCGTCTCTGTCCTTGTTCAACTTTCAGGAACAAACAAGGACAGAGTACACTCATAGTGTTAAATAGCGTCTTTCGTAGAACGTAGCCGACGAGATACAACAAACGCCGTGTCAGATAAGATATAAATTTCGAACACGAATTTGAGCCTCCAATTAATACTTTTAATATTATATCTCGACGCAATGATAACGTAGCAAATCAAGTTATATTTCATATTCAGTTTTCAAAAGCGCAGGTTTTCCATTTTTGAAGAAGTTAATTGTCCGACGAAGCGCAACACAAGGAGTCCGGGGAATAATAACGCGCGTTACTCGCAGTAAAACGATAAAAGCCTCCGTTGCGATCGAATGCGGCTGGAGGGCAGTCGGGAAAAATCTCGATGATGTAATGGGCAGTTCCATGGTAATTGGCCACAATTACGCGCGTAGAGCGCGAAAGTTTTCTACCGATCAAAGTAGCCGGCGGGCCGCTCGCGTCGTCGGGGAGTCTTAATGCTTTGGGTTGCGGGGTCACGGGTCAACGGCCAACGGCGATTCCACGTTTTTATTAATTATTTTGGACCATTAGAAAAATGCCGGTGCGCGCATTCGTAGCGCGCGGCGCGTCGGGAGCTAATTTCGAGAGTTAATTTAGCGAACGCACGCTCAATCTCCCTTTTCTCGCTTTTTACGCGTCCTCCGCGATTTCCACGAGACGCACGCGCGCGTTACACACCCTAATTACGATCCTATGCCGCATTCCGAGTCCTGCGCGCGAGCGCGGCCAGGACGGGAGGAAAAGCCGGCGGGAGAAGTGTCTTAACGAGTGCATCTTTCGTGTAGCAGGCCGGAGCGGAGGGCATAATGAATCAATCTTAACGCTTGTAACGGCGCGCACATCGCGCGCCGGCGAAGCGAAGCCGAAACAGTCTTGATGAGATAATGGGCACTTCGATTGTAATTGGCCACATTCACGCGCGTAGCATGAAATTTTTCAGCCTGCACGAGAGCCGGCCGACCGACCGACCGACCGGCTCGCTGTGCTCGGCTGGCTGATGTGGTCTCGACGCGGGGGGGAAGAGGGTCATAGTTCAGAGGTCATAGTCCAAAGCGGGTCTTCCGTGCGCATCCATATTAAGCGGCTTACTTTTACGCACTCGGGTACGCTCGCGGGCGTAAATAAACGCGGAGAGTTACCGACGTCCGTAAGAAAACAAAAACAACGAAAAAAAAAGAAGAGACGCTGTGCCTCGCGGGAGCGAACCACGGGGCGCAGGTCACCACGCGAGAAATCACTCGGGACCGCTGTAGTTACTCGTCGCGGCTTATGTACACCTGCGAAATGGCATAGTAATAATTAATTGATATAAGTGATATAATTGAGCACTACTCTGATCGAGTAGTCTTGTGACTCGATGCAGTTTTTACTCGACAATATTATTTGGAAAAATTCATCTTTCCTCTTTCCTCTCTGAAATTTGCGCAAGTATTCTTTTCTCGTGAACATTTTGCATTTTTAATGGTAAGACGCAAAATTTTCAGGTTCCTCGTTCTTGTGTTTCTTCTGTTGGCAAATTCTCAAGCTAGTCAAATATCGCTACAAATAAGTCTGTTTTGTTCGTCACATACATAAGAGAACCGTGGAAGGGCATACGCGCCAACAATGACTTCTCTATCGACCGCGGGGGTGAGGTCAGCAGTATCTTGGGCTTTTTCCAGAAATCGGGAACGTTGTCGTGACGCGATACGACCACCACGCGAGACAGTCTATGAGCGTCATGCGGAGAGTCAAGACGCGACAAGGAGAGAAAGAGAGAGAAAAGAGAGAGAGAGAGAGAGAGAGAGATGCGGCGACGGGCGCGTCTCTGTGTATTTCTGCCCGCTATCCTTCCTCTCTCCCCGTGTGCGTCGGCTTTTACGCCGCTCATACATATGGCGCGCACACGTGTATAACTCGCATTGTGCGGCTGCCGCGCCGGCTGACATTTGAGAGAGAAAAAAGAAAGGAAAGAAGACGAAAGAAAGAGTGAGAGAGAGAGGGAGAGAAAGAAAAGGGACTGCGGATACGAAGAGGAGGAAGCAGCTCGTGGTGGTGGTAGTAGTAGTAGTAGTAGTAGAAGGAGGAGGAGGAGGAGGAGGAGGAGAAGGAGGAGGAGGAGGAGGAGGATAATACAGGAGGAGAGACGCGAGGAGGGAGAGAGCGGGTCGGCCGGGTCGAGGGATCGAGAGGGTCAGAGGTCACGGGTCGTACGGCATAGCCCTGACCTTCGACCTTATCCCCCTTCCAGACCGTCTCGAGACCCCGTGCAGATCCCTACCAAGCGTACCTAGAGCCCCGACGACTCTACTCCGCGGTCGACTCGAGTGCGAGACTCTCGCGACGAGAGAGAGAGAGAGCCGTGCCGGCCTGGAAAAATACGAAGGAGGAAGAGCGCGCGAACGAAACTCGGCGAAGGCCGTTATCGCGCTCCTTGCGAAATTTCCGCACGCGCATTCGGGGCGCGAGGCCGGTACGTTTGCTTCGAGTGCTCCGCCAGTTCGCGATCACTCGGGTTGTTTATTGTTGTTGTTGTTTGTGCGTTTGTTTGTCGCGCGCGATCTCTCGCGAGTGCAGATCTGATGCGGATGCGTGCGTGCGTCGCGTATCGAACGGAGCACGACGCAGCGGGCGATGACGCGATGAGCGGTGCAGTTGTTTTGAACGGGACAGCCGGTGCGCTGGGAGAAGTGTTGGGTAAATAGCCACAAATTTCTGTGTGACTTTGCAAAGTTTCCTTCTTTCTTTCCATCGGTCGCGCGGCCGCGAATCTCGTTTGCGAGTGTCGAAGTGACAGACAGTCCCAGAGCCTCCAAGACAGCTCATTTATTTATCACCGACATCCGCGCGTCGAGCGCTTTTGTTCCGCACAAACATCATATCTCGCATGACGTTAGCCGGTAATATCTGGAATTCTTAATTGTCATTCGTGTCGCTCTGATGTCGTGGGTCGTGTCGCCGGGTCGCGACGATAACGCGTCGCGTTTCATCTCCGGGTTATCCCGCTCGCTATTAACAAGAATACGCCTCGCTTGACGCCTCGGCGCGATCGCCCGTAAATCGTCATTACTACACAATAACGGCGCGCCGCGTGTGTAATATTCTCGTTCTCCCTCCCAGTTTGAAAATCATTATCGCACATTATGACCGTAGAGCGACAGAGACAATGACGATAAATTATTCGGAGTGTTAGCAATAAATTCGTTTTATCGCGCGAACGAGCTGGGAATTAAATCAACCGCACGTCGACGTCGGCAAAACGCGCGGCGTTTGTATGTGTTGACGATGAAGAAGACGTTCGATCGATTCGTACGTACTCGCGCCAACTCTTTTATTCTATGTAAAACGTAAGGCAACGTGACGCGACTTGCTCGATCCGTCAACCTTTTCGACACAAATCGAGACGCGCATTAAAGGCCAGGTCAAAGCTTTCACTCGACCTCGCGAACGGAACGTATCGCGGTCGTATCGCCCGGCCCGATTACAAACGCCGCGCTCATTATCGTTTCTTTCTCTCTCTCTCTCCCTCTCTTTCCTCCTCTCTCTCTCTCTCGTCTCTCTTTCAGGGTCAGTGTCACGCGTTTAGTATCGATTCGCGTGGTCGCGTGATTAGTTACTCTCCTGTGTTAGTCGCCTTTAATGGGCGTGCGCGATCCCATTCGCGATTGTAAACGCGCGACGCGATACATCGTCGATGTAGGCTGCGCGCGCGCGGCAGGGAGTGTGCGGCTTTAATTACCACGTGCCGAGCCGAGCGACGCCGCTGAATAATCGTAAATAAAGCGGGAATGACGAGCGCAATCAAGAACGCCTTTCCGGGGAAACGCGAGCGCCCCGCGAATCGCTTAATGGCTCGTAAACGAATCTTAAGTGACCGACAAAAATTAACTTGTAATGACATAATTCCGCGCGCTCGTTCGCGCCGCGAGATGCCTCTCGCGGAAACATCGTCGACTTCGTGGACTAATTACACGATTACATCTTTGGGTTAATTCTTTTTTTTTATTGACGCTTTACGAATTAATTCATATTTCTTACTTGACGGTAAATTTACAAATAAAAAGCGTGACGGCTAAAATTTTATTTAGCGACGATAACTTGTATCTCTTTATCTATTTCTCTCTCTTCCCTCCCCCTTCCACCCTCTCTCTCTCCTCCGCTGGATTTGCAAATACCGCCGTTAATGAAGAGGATCGCTATCGCGCCGGTAGCCCCCTCGGTTTGCATTACAATCACGGAGTGAATCGTTCCCTTGATTACGCGGTGAGGTAGGTTGCGTATACATCTCATTCGCGCGTGGGTGCGTACGTGCGTAGGTATCGTAGGTTACGCGCCGCGCGGCCGCGTATGACCTTACACCACGGTTCGTTAACGGGGATCGTCGTCGTCTCCTTCTTCGTCGTGCACTTCGCGTACGTCGCTGACCTGACGTGGGCGCGGGGCCACGCGTCGCTAATTACGAGCAATCAGACGCGGCAGCTTCATGCAAATCTGACCTCTCGCGAGGGCAGCCGTAGGTAACGATCGGCCCGGTGAGACACGTGGGCCGGAGATTTCGTCTCCAAAATTTCTCTTGCCATTGTGAGACCGATCGCGAAAAATCGTCAGAATCACCAAGTCATGTCCAAAAGACGAGCTACGTTTTATGATTCCGTGCAGTTATATGGAGGAATAATAACATAACGACCGAAATTAACGGCGAAGCTTGCCCTGAGTGGACATTACCGTCTTCGCCGTCGCGTCGGATCGCAAAGGAGTTAACTAAATAACTTGACCATTTGATTCCGCTAGATACGGCGGGCCGTGGAGATGATTTATAGCGCGCCTCGTTAGTTTTTGCTGTTGATCTCGCCGGAAACGTCATGGCGGACATAATAACTGGAAAATTGTCGCGACACGTCATTATCCGTGCAGGTGCACGGAGAGAGCCCCCCTTATCCAACTGTACTTCATTTCCTGCTGCACGGAACGTTTCTTAACCCTGCGTTTATCCCGCGCTGCCTGAAAGGTTCTCGTTAGGTGAAACTCGCGTAGAAATTATACGTTACTCTCGCACCAATTACAGACCTCCTCAATCTCTCAATACGTAGGAAAATGTAAATTAGGTTTCAATGTGCAACTCCATTACCTCTCCTGAATTATCGCATCGGCTGTAATTTTATTAATTCCAGGATGCTCCGGCGGGTCGTCGTGAAAATTTCGGAAAAAAAATGTCTCCGGTGGTAACCCGTGATTAGGAGCGGATAAGTATCCCTTTTTGGAGGCCGATCGTTTTCGCGGGTTCTCCGTCGAGGTGTCCGGAGGGAAAGTATCTCTCCTTCCGTGTAATTCTGAAAAAATTGACGAATATCTAACATCGCACACGTCGCGGATGCGTCTCGAGACGGTTCAAGCCCCGAGGAGAAAGTTCAAGCTGCGTCACTTCCCCGTTCAGGTCGCGTCGGTGATTTTGAGAATTTTGACGACCTGAACGCGATTGTACGTACATACGACGTGTGCACGAAAGTGTGCGGGCGCGAAAGAGGAGAAACGCGAATCGGTATGCCTTCGTAGTTCTGGTTTTATCGAGGTAGCTCCTACCAACACCGCCTCTTTAACCTCCACCACCTCCTCGAGGTCCGCCCACAACGCGTGCTCGTTCATTCCCTTCGCTCCATCCCCGTAAACTCCCACGCCACGTGCTTGTTTCTCTCTCGTCTTTGGCCTTTCATCCGTTACGATACACACGGCGACGTTTCCTCTCTCGCGACGAGACTTCAGTCCACGATCTGTCTCCCCCTGACCTCGTGTGCATTACCGGGAATTGGTCTCGATGAAAATGGACATAAATTTCAATTATCCGAGCGCCTGTCGGCCGAGAGGCCTTGGAAACTTATAATAATACTCGCAAATACTAACGTACGCGACGGTTGAAATGCTCATCGATAAAATACATTTTTATTTCTGGATTTTTTTAAAATTAATAATACTATTGCACACATTTTTCCAATACAAACGTAACCGATAAAGGTATAAAATTCACGACCCAAAGTCAGTATCGTAGAAAAATTAAATCGCGCGAAAATAGACATGGTTCGAGAATCTCCTGCGAGGAACTTCTGAAATCAGTACGTCGGCCCCCGCCTAGTCTCTCGCAAGAACTAATTAGCCAGTTCCCTTCTAACCGCGTGGACGGACGCTGTTCGCCGCAACTCGGCAATTCGCGACACGCGGTGGTCGCGGCAAAAATCGGCCAGGTTCTCCCCGTGCGGGATTACGAGACGCAAACGCGTTCCGCTTAACGCGCGGAAAATTACCAGGCAGTTTTGCGCGAGAATGCTAGAATACACGGGCTTTACGATCGTCCGGGCTTAATACACAAATGCCGGCGCGACCGATGCTGAGCGCCGCTCTCTTTTCGGGCCTTTTTGCCGAGCTAATGAAACGGGCCGGGGTGCCAACCGAGTGGGTGTCCCGCGTGGTGCGTGTTTGCACGCGTGATACGCGCTGTCGTGAAATCGAGAGAGAAAGAGAGAGAGAGAGAGAGAGAAGCAAGATTTATTAGGCACTATGAGACTAGGTCCCCTCCAGCACTACAAAGAAAATGTACAAAAAAACAATATTTTTAATAGCGAGAAGTATTAGTCATAACAAAATTATTTCATAGAAATCTATAATGCTTTATGTGTATCGTAGAAAGTGAAAGTATAATCCTAATATTATATGATGAATAAAGGATAACTTGAAAAAGATCTAGTGTACAATATGACAAGTTGAGCTTTTAAATTTTATCAATTTAATATTATGTTTTATCTCTAATAACATAATTAATAGAAATTACACTTAAATTAATAAATAAAAAGAGAGAGTTTTTATTAAGGAGATACTTGAAAACGACGAAAAATGACTTTTTTTTGCAAAGTTTACATTGTATTTTTTGCACAGAATTATAAGTACTTTTATATATTGATAGTACGTGCAACAATGAATTGAAGCATTGCTCAATATGTGACGGAAATGATAAAAAATTTTAAGATTGACATCTCGAGCTCTGTCAGTTGACGTGAATATTTACTTGACGCAAAACATTTCTGTCTCTGTGCGAATTGAACTTAGAAGCTCAAAAATACATGAAAAGTTTGCAGGAAGATTTCTACGTATGTGCGCGCATTTCCTATTAGCGTGATACAACAAAACGGCACGCTTATACATTTAAGATTTATGTGTACAAGAAAAAGACCGTAAGATCGTTTTAGTGATGATCATTTCTACGTTATCGACATTCTTGGAGTTCATCGTCCACTTCAGCATCCCCTTGAACGGAGATATGCGAGTGGCGAGAGAGGGTGAGTGGCGAAGGGCGGCTTTCGATCGCTCGCGTTCGCTCCAGTTCCTTTCGTTCTCGATTCCTGACCGTGTAAGCGCGCGCATTCTCTTACGCGTACCCTCCTATCCGTCGTGAGTCACGCCGCGAAGGAAAATCCATTATCGCGAGCGAACGAGCGAACGAGCGAGCAAGTGATCGTTCCCGCGATTGTTTCACGGTCGTGCAAAGCTATGCGGGAGGGACGGACGCGTTCGTCCGCTCGTTTGTTCGTTCGTTCGATCGTTCGTTTGTTCATGCCCTCGACACGTTTCCCTTCACGCAGGAATTTACGGGATCGATTCGGTTTAACTGTACTCCTTTCATAAGCCGAATCGCCTCTCATCTCACCTTCTCTCTTTTTTTCCCCCCTCTTTCTGTCTCTCTCTCTTTCTTTCTAGAACGCGTTACGGCATTGCACATCGCGGCATTGCGTTTCGCCATATCTCGAGCGATAACCCGGTGAAAGCTCCACCGTCCGAGGTCGGCTTTGAAAAGATACGTCGAACTCTGGCCGGCCAATTTGTGCGAAATTGGATTATCTCATTGAAACCAATTACGCCATTCAGGGAAACACCAGACTAGCGCACGCTAGACGGACGCGCGCAACGAGATTTATTAATCGCTCCGCCGTATCTTCTCGTCAAGCAATTAATTTCTCCGCGCGAATCTAATCTCGTTATAACACTTGCGCTCTGACTTTTTTTTTCTTCGACGCGTGTATCTCTATTATTTTGTTCCTATCTACTCCAGCTATCGGTGGTTCTAATTTTGCTCATCAGTGTCGGTGCCTTGGCTCTCGCACCCTCCCGAGCCTCTATGTCGGGCAGCGGCGGCGGAGACCGCGTCGTGCGATATTACGGTTACGGCGTGTTTTATGATCCGCGGGTAAGTGCGCGAGGCCCCGCGTTCCTTTCTAGCGGTGAAGTGGCAAAACCATCGTGATAAAGGAACGCAGGCGGCCGCGGTGTCTGAGACCGCCGCGCCGCCAATGGTACCTGCGGCACCCGAAGCGCTGCTCGAACGGTTCCGCCGTGAGGCGCGAGGGAAATCTGCGGTGGCTTTTTCCTTTTCGTCGGCCAGGCAAGGCGGGCAAGCAGGCAGGCGAGCGAGCAGGCGAACGTGCCAGGCCGCACCTAGCCTAGAGATAGTTTCATCGCGGCATAAAACAGTAATCTATGGCCTCTCGCGTATATGCTCTCTTGCCGCGCGTAAGAACGAGCGGAATCCCGCCTGCTCGCTCACTTGCGTCGGCCTTTTCAGGCCGCGCGGATGATTATGCGCTCGTCTCGGGTGCACCGTGTCGGCGACGAGAAGTGTAACGGCGGAAAAAGCGCGAAAATGATCTACGTTGCGGTAGCGATCGTCGGTGAAATCGCGCATACTTTGCGAGTCGCGAATCCTCCTGCCGTTATCATCCAAGGAATCCCTTAAACTTACAGTCGTCGCATGGGGAACCCAAAAACTTAATTAAACAAAGAAAATATTTAAGTTTTCAACAAAAGATATAAAATAATTTTTTATATTGGGGTCTCTCAAGATCCCATGCGTCGATTCGTATTCGAAAAGTAGGGCGAGGACTGTAGGGTTAAAGTAGAAGCGCCAGTACTTGGACACATACTTAACCTTGGATATTCTTATTGATTTGGTCTTTAAATACAAATACTTGAACTTTTAATATGAAGTATATGTACATATATTCTATGTTAAGAAAATTTGAATATTTATCTTTGATCCTTGATAAACCGTGTGTAGTCAGATGAACCCCAACATATTCTTAAATTTCAATTTTGCTTTAAACTATATTTCAATATATTTCAATATATAAAAAATGATATATATATAAAAATGATATGATTTGCATGTTACTTATATTTCTGTGGTCGTATTATTATGTGCAAGAATGATGTAACACAATTCGGAGTTATATCGTGCCACTTGGCGTACGAAGAGTTAAAGATGAAAACAATAAGAATGTCTAATTAAGTACATGTCTGAAAATCGATACTTTTACTTTATCAGTACTTTTACCTTCTCTTCTTGGACGGAGAGGACGCGTGAGAAAATTACGGGTAATTTTTCTCGCGATTTTCTGAGGGCGTGAGAAGAAGAGATTCTTTCTATTCTCTAATATATGATAAAAATTCGGTTATGGTAGGTATTGATTGTTTCTTGAAGATTCAGATACGTCGGGCTTGCTTGCGTGAACGTCCCGCGACGCTTCCGTGTGCATCGATTTCGTTTGCGGAATAACGAAAAATCTATATCAGTATAAGCTGATAAACACTGCATTTTTGATAGACATATCCAGTCTCGACTGGAATCTTGATATTTTGTCGGGTCATCACGAAGATAAGGAAACCTCACTGACGCGACTCGAATGGAGTACGAGGTTCAAAACAAAATTATTTTGAGCAAAAGGAATAAAAATATCAAAATGCTCGTATTTACAGTGAGTTTGGATTTGCGAATGTGTGCATCACGGTGAGAAATCAATTGCTTAATAAAAAGATTCTAACGGTTCGTTTCTCTTCGGTCGGGAGTAGCTTGTTCTCTTCGCTCAAAAAGAAAAAAGACAGCACACATAACCGGAAGAACCAGAGTCCGGGAGGCCTCTCGAGGTCCATTAGTGGACTCTGGTTTGTGGGAGATGCGCTTTTAAAATTATACAACGGTCCTTCCATCGACATCGTGAACGCGCGTGTTGTGCCGCGCTTTGTACGGCTGTTTGTCGATTTTATCGCATGTGCGCGGCACTAAGAAAAGTGTTCGCGACCATAGGAAGCCAGCCACGGTAGCCACGGGCGGATGTCCCGCTGCGAGACTTCCTCGTTCCCGAAGGATTCGACGCAGCGGCGCGCAGCATCCGCCGCGGCGGAAGCGACTCGCTTTGATAGGCGTAACGTCCAATTAAACGACGACTCAGACTCGAGGAAGGTGCGGGGGGCCAGCGCGCATTTATCGCTGATTATATTCATTTAATTATCTCGTTACGGCCGCGCTTGCATGAAGCGCGGGTGCGCGTAACAGGACGAACGGTATATAACTGTACGGTTGCCGCGCGAGAGAGACGAGAGGCGCAGTCGTGGCGAGCCGGCTCCAACTGAAGCTTTCAGCGTTTATCTCGTGTAATAATTGCAAGATAGCAATGATAATATATTTCGTAATAAAATCCAACGCGATAAGTGGTGCTGTCTGTCGCCACGATTTGCGCAACGATATAACGGACTGTAAAGTACTAATGCCTCGACACGTACCTAATCGTGGACATTGTTTTGGTTTAAATCATTGTTCGTCTTTAAATATGATACTTAAACTTTTGAGACATAAAATACAATATCCGTAAAGTGAGTGTATACATATATTTTGTGTTAGAAGTTTAAATATATTTGTATTTAAAGTCTAAAAAAATAAAAGATACGAATGTTCAGAATTAAAAATTACGTATACGAGAATTTTATCTTTAGATAAAAACGTTCAAGCACAAATATGGATAATATAGTACACAAATTAAGATATTAATGGAAGTCGATATTGCGCAATTATTGCAATTCAATTAGCAAATTAATTGCGATTTCATCGGTAATAGCCACGTGTTAATTTCTCGGTTATCGCGAGTCGTCCTCCGAATTCTTCGATTCTCCTACAACTCGCTCGGGCCGTTATGGCGCGTGTTTGTCGTCGTGTGAATGTTTGTTTACTTTCCTCAGGCATGTAAACGGTATAATTACACGGAATGCCGTGTCTCTCCTTTCCCTTTTCCGCTCTTCGTCCGGCGATAGTCTCCGCAACGACTATCAGTGTGTATGCCCGCTGCACTCGTGCACGTTCTCCCGCTCGCGTCGCTCCTTTCTCTGATTTATCGGCGTATTTCTAATCAAGAGACCGCGCGCGCGATCGGTGGAAGCTGTATTAGTTAACCTTGTCAGATAGATGGGTAGGTACCTCCTAGCTGGCCGTGCATGCTAAGTAGCCACTTCGTGGGTGGTGCTCCGGACTGCCGTCTAGCGCTCGCGAAGCGCGCGGTATTCGTCGATCGATCGACCGACCGATCGATCGATACGCGCTCCGTCTGCCCTTTAAAATGGACCCGCGATCAGTTATCGTACGCGGGAAATGGGAAAAATTTCTCGGGGTCGGAGCGGACGAAAGTTCGAAAGCTCGCGAAACCCAAAGAGACCTTACTGACCAAACGGATTATCTGACGTGACGTCTCTTTTGCGTTTTCAGGATCCGAAAGGAACGGCTATCCTGACGGCGGTGGACCTTTTCCGCATCATTTCGGTGAGTTTGACTTGCTGTTCTATATTCACTATTGTGGTACGCGATATCGAAACAGGATCCGATCTCTCTGTGATTTTTGTATGCTTAATCGATACGTGTAGAAAACGATTGGTCCACACATAAATCTGGTTATGTCAGTCAGATTAATAGTAAAATATGGGGCAACCAATTATGTGGTTACTTGCAACCACACAGAGCAAGGAAAGGAAAGATTACTGCCGCGTTACGCAGCAGTAATCACAGAGAAAGGAAAGATTACTGTTGAGTTACGCAGCGCTGACAATATCTGGTTGCTCCAACCGGAGTGTATCCACGCTAAAGTCGATTTCTGGTTGCTACAACCAGATCACGCGCAACTGCATTGATGTGATTGATGCAAGTAACACATGAGTCATGTCAAACGTACACAGTATTGTCACACTACCGTCGGATAACTAGGGTGATGCAACTACGCTGCTCACAACTAAATATTTCTGGTTGTGTGTCTTTTCTTTTCTGTGCTGTTTCCTCGGCGATGCGCACGTCGCGATACCTGGTAGCCGGCCGTATGAGCGCGCTGGACGTACGAGCGAAGCAATATAATAACGTTCGGCGAATGTCGGAAGTTGAAATCATCGGCCGTCGATTCGCGCGATTATGCGCGGGGGTCGAGCGGAGTTAACTCCGCCGGCGCGGAGTATGTATCGTGCGTATCTATCGGGGCGAGGTCGGCGAGAGCTACGTGCGTAGCGAAGCGATTAGGGCTTAACGATTATTCGCGGTCCCGCGGTGAAGTTAACCGGTCGTAGAAGTAATAACGCCGGACAATCTGGTCCGGCAATCAATGGGCGCGTGTTTATGTAAATTGAACGAGCCGGGACACGAACCGCGCGCAGGCGACTTTTCCTATATGGTTGCACCCTGGGCGCCACACGAGGGTAGTAGATGAGTTTTAGTAACTGCCAAGAAAACAGGAAAGATACAGAGGGAGAGAGAGAAGGAGAGAGTGTGTGTATGTATAAAGATAGAGAGACGAATAGAGGCACATCATGGCCGCACGCAAGCGTCCTCAGCTCCACGAGATTACGCGACGCGACAGATTTTCTGGTTCGTGCTGCTTGAAATTATGTCCGTCCATTTCCCGGTATCGTCGCGTTTATGCACAAGTGCCTCGGCAGCGGGACAGATTAGCAAGAGAGAGACACCGTAAACGTCCACGTGTACCTTCTCTCACGTTAACGCAAGTACGTAGCAAAGTATGCGCGTTGGTCTTTTAGACTTCGTCGAACGAAACACCTGGAATTTTCTGGATACACGAAAAATTCCAAATTCGCGATGCAGCCTCAGCACGACTCGGCTTAGAACACACGCGCACGTATGCGTGGACGTGTGAGACAGATGGGCAATTAGGCCCTACGAACGCTGACTACCTGTAACGCACCAGCCGGCGGCGCGATTGAAAAACGCGCTTCCAATGCTTGCGAGTAGCTGACAATCCGGTAGTTATAACTCTTCTTGATCAACGATTACTCCTGGTAAATTGCTTGAGGGGCAGAGGGGCGGGTTGGGGGAGGGAGACGAGCAAACGGGCTTCCACGTTGCGAGGAGGAGGGCATCGTGTTTACGCTGTGACGGTCGAATGTAAAGTAGAATAATTGTAGTCATTATTTTGTTAAACAAGGTTTTGCCAACGCCATTCTCCCTCTGTCTCTTTCTCTCTTTCCTGTACCGATGAACGTGACGCTATAAAATTTTTAGTACGCACGAGCGACCGTTATTGGTGCGCCGCTGCGGTTCGCACACGCTGCTTTAAGGCCGTGCCGGCTCGTTAACGACAGAAAATTGCAACGCTCGTGGCATTTGTTTGTCGTATCTGCCGCCGAGGCTTGGGTCGTGTGTTTGCCGTACTGTCGTTTAGTCCACAACGCATTGTAGGAACATTCGCGCGTACAGAGTAATAATAGGTATCGTCAAGTTTGTGTGGAAATTACGCGGCTACTTTTCTTGTCGTCAAGCTCAAATTCGCGTCGAAGTTAGCTAAAATTTCGATTCGAATTCGAGGGTTATTGCCGCGGTAGTGTCATGTTCGGCCGCGCCACGTGGGTCTTTGCAACAAGAGATGAAAATATCCGACTGGTCGATATCATAATTTTTATTATTCGAAAGATACGCAGAAAAAGCAGGTGGTTAGAAGATAAATCTGGCTGTGCCAACTAAATTTAGCAGTAAAATACGGAACAACCAGAGTCAAAATTTTAATCCCCTTTCGACCTGGATCTTCTGAATATACTATCTGTATATTCTACATTAGTGTACGTTTAATACAGGTGGAAATTGAAATCTTACTTAATGCCTTTAAATAGAAAATACACGAAATGTCATTTGCAGGTTCTAAAAAAAACCTATTGGCAAAGCTAGCAAGTTAACTAAGATTAAAAAAGGTTGATATAGATTTGAAAATTGAATTATATTATAAAGTAAACATTAGATACTAGAATATTGAGATCGAAAGTAGGATCAAAATTTCGATTTAAGAACTAATTATGTGGTTGTTGCAACCACAGAGTAATTGGCTGAGTCACTGGCTGGTTGCAGCAGTGACGATATCTGGTTGCTCCAACCGGAAGTGTATCCATAGCAAATGTCACCCGAATCGATTTCTTGTTACCACAACCAGACCACTCACAGCTACATTGACGCAGTTAACGTATTAAAATAATTGAATCATATCAATCATACACATTACTATCACGCAAAGATAACTAGGGTGATATATAACTATTGCTCACAATAAAATATTTTTGGTTATGTGCACCCTATCTTTTTTTCTGTGCATTAGAAATTATATAGTGAGCAATAATACAAGAAGCAATACACCTGCACACCTCGGTAAAATGTCGAAACATCATCCAGCATTTCCTTCGAGCTATTTTCGCGACTTTGCTCCGTCCTATCGTCACGCGACGATTCGAAGGCTCCCGAGGGTCCAATTCCATCGGCCCCGCTTCTTTTTCGTTCCGCGAAAGGCCGGAATCCAGTTCGCGGAGTCGAACGACGACGGTCGCGTTCCAACGTCGCGGCGAGGTCGTACGCGCCGCCGTCGCCGCGACTCGTCGTAACCGTACCAGACGGAATGGAATAGCACGGTCGTTCGTCGAATGGGGAGCCGCGCCGAGGCCGATCAATTATGCCGGTCGATTCCAGGCCGCGAAATGTCAAGGCTCCACCTCGATGGAATTCTAACGCAGTCTCATCCTCCGCGACGGCGCGCCATATGCTCGAGCGTCATACACGCGCGTACGCGCTCGCGAGAGCGTCATTGCTGATGACGGGGCCGGCCGGGAGATCGTCGTTATCGTCTTCGAGCCGCGACCGTCGATCTCTCCTCGAAGTGACGAGGGGATGTACGATCGCTGAGTGGCGCCTCGAGTATCCCGGTATTGCTTCTCTCGTAATATCCGCCGTTACGTTCTCGTTCTCTCTCAATCGCCGAGGGGTTTGTAAGATCCTTGTCATCTCTTCCAGTGACTGCTCGTGACTGAAATTAGTGACAGTAGGGTGAATGTCGTATATTTTTGACATATGCAAGCAGAAATTGGACGATCTTATTTTTGTAAAACAAAAGTTTCTTTTATGCATTGGAACGATCCTCAATAACGATGACAGTTATGCGAACACTTGCATTTTTTGCATTTTACGTAATTACTTTCAAATGACAATTTTTCCTGAGGCAATCGATTGACATTTTTGACGTAGTAAGCAGAGATGGGGTAATTTTAGTTTTGTAAAATAAAATTTTTACAAAATAGAGTGATCCTTGTAAAAATATTTACATCCCTCGTATTTTGTCTAATTATTTTCAAATATTTCCTGAGGTAATCGGTTACCACCGCAGTCAATAAGCCTCTGTCTGTCTCTCGTGAGCTCTCTGTTCCGCGTATACACAACTACTCGGTTGTTACCGGGATACTTGAAGAGTTAATCCTCCGCGAGTGATCGTCGAAAGCCGCGCGATTTATCCCTCTCTCTCTCTTTCTCTCGCATAGTCGGATGGATCAGCAGCAGCAATATCGTCGTCGTCTTCTGTTTGCGCGATTCTAAAACAAAGTCGAAGCCTGGAAGAGCGCTCGGCACGTCTTCACGGTAGCCATCGCATCTCATTCACTCCGACTGTGCGGCATTCACGCAGCGCGCCGCGTCTTCACGCGCTCTCGCGAAGACGAAGACGCGCGTGTAAGTACGCGCACGTACGCACACGCGTGTTGGCCGAGTATAATAAACATAATCGCGGTAGCGCGCGATGAGGAGGCCTTGGCCGTCTCCCTTCGGTCGTGCCCGGCACGCCCACCGCTACCATCGCCGTGCAAAGAGAAAATACCGCGCCGTGGCAATCAACGGTTTTACACCTGAGCATCTCTCCACGTAGGTCGACCGGCCGGTCGACTGGCCGGCTGGCCGGCCAGCCAGCCAGCCAGTCAGCCGCAGGAGAGCGAGCGGGAGCGAGAACGAGGACGACGACGGAGAAAGGAAGAAAAGGAGGCAGAGGGTGAGGGAGAAAGAGATAGAGAGAAGAGAGTACCTGAAGAGAGCAGCGGGAGAAGCGGAGTGTGGATGCCCCGTTCCTTCCTCCGTCGAGAGCGCCTCACCTCGATAGGAAAGACTCTCGGCGAGCACGATGTACCGACCTACCCTGAAGGATTATCGAAGCCCGCATCTTTCGATACGCTCCCGTTCCTTCCTCCGCGGGCTCCCGTTGCGCGTCCCGGATTGATCCTGGCGCTGCTCGACGCGGCTGCCGTGGCCTGCAGGATCCTGATCCTCGATTCGGATTCCGGCCTAACGGTCGGCCAGGGTCGAGCAGGGCTGGCGGGAGTATTACTCTGATCCGCGATTTTGCTCTCTCTCTCTCTCTCTCTTTCTTTCTTTTTTGAAATATTCGAGCTGTTGCTCTCGGCAGATACCAGATAGACGAGCGACAGCGTCGTCTCTGTGTACGTTTAGCTTGGAATAATTTATCGAGATTACTGATCAAAATAAGACGGAGATCGTTATTCTGATTCCGTGCATTTCTAATGCGCGAAGTGTCCACGACGCGAGACACAATCTGACTCGACGATACGGCGCGAGATCGCGACACGATTTAATACGAACGATATCTTGGACGCAGATCACGGGACCTTCACCTTCTTGGACCTCACAACGTTAGACCTACGCGTCGACGTTATTTTCCGTGAGGTTCTATTTTGATGCAAATTCGATACCCCTGCGCTGAGTGATCTTTTTCCTGGCTGTCGTAATTTCGCGCTCCCGGCATTCGTCGAGATTTATGTTTCCTCAACACGTCGACACGGGGATCCGTGTAGCATAAAGCAGTCCGGGTGAACTCCAGTCCTCGGCAAGAGGGGGACGTCGAGGTGTTCGTCGAGACGTATCGATCGTGTATCGGCGATTATCACTCGAGTGGAAGTGCCTCTTCTCGTGGTAGCGTATGAGTCGACAAGCTCGCGATTGAATTTCAGCGGCATTCCGTCGGTCTGAATCCGTGACGAATGATTTTCAGACGAGTGCGCTGAGATGTCTCGCTTTTTGTTAGATTGTTTATTTGTGCAGAGTGGAGCAATAACTTTTGGACGAGAGGGAGAGAGAAGGGGAGAATCTTGAGTGTGCGCGTGTTGCAAAATGATTTTCTCCAGTCCTCGCGCGAGACCATGCGTTTGACTATTAAATATTACAGTGCGTCCGGTTTGCAACCGATAAATCATCGCGTAATGATAATTACGCGTCGCGATAAGCCATTAATAGGTGAAATGCTCGCGCAACCGTACACAATATGCGTTTCCGGCACACAATACGCGCTGCATTCTGCAATTAGTTCCTCGCTCTCCCCGCGACTAATAGTTTCTCGAGACTTCTTCCGTTTACTCCTGCGTTTACTCCTGCGAGTGAGCTTGCGAAAATGGATTTCCTCCTAGTTTACGAGCGTGATTGATGCAAATATAAATCGTGTGTTCTTAGCGCATTCACTGAAACGCTCGACTCTTTTTCCAAGATTTTTCTTTTCCAATTAAAAGTTTGAATAAAATTCGAAAAGAGTTAATTGTCGATATTTTTAACGTTATTCAGAGAAGGAGAGAGAGAGAGAGAGAGAGAGAGAGAGAGAGAGAGAGAGAGAGTCAGGAAAAGTTAAACTTAATAAAAAAGTGTAACTACGTTCTGAAATTAGTGTCTCGGATCGTATAGACCTTAGCACGACATTAAGGATACAGCAGTCCATCGTTGTCTTTTTCTCAGTAAAAGTACGTAGTTATAAACCCTGTTTTATAGCCCATAGATCACTGTTGAACGATAATTACTGCGCTATATCCTTTAATCGATCAGCTATAGGTACAACCAGTCGCTTCCGGTGCGCGGCATACACTTATTGCGACGCGCGCCTCATCTCGCACAACTAACAATCTTATCCGCGCTAATATCTCATAGATTTTGCGTTATATCGCCTTTAATCGAGGCACGTATGCATTTAGCACGCAAAGCAGGAGGGGCGATTTATTTTCTTCTTACTTTTCTTAAAGCTGATACAGCGCTGTTATATAATAATCGTAACACGAATTTTACTCATTCGCACAAATTTATTGCACACGTTCGCATTATCGCGATTCGCAATATCTCTTCCGTCTGATCGCGTGGAGAGCGAAGAGAGCAGGTTCACGGGGTTCAGACGAGGTGAAGCGCTACCGGCACGCGGACGCTTCGCGCCGCTGTCGTTGCCCTCCGCGAAAATGGATGTACGCGAGAGAAAGAGAGCGCGCGGGGGCCCCTTCGACACTCGCGCGGGGGCCCTTTAGAAAGTTGCCCCGGTTGCCGCGGTTGTTTGATCAGAGAGCCGTACGAACGAGTCGTTAACCAGTACGTGCCCCGATCTCGCGTTTCCCTCCCCCTCTGCCATCATCCTGTCCCTCCGAGTTGGCTTGACTCCCCTTTTCCTCTTGTCTCTGTGCGTGTCCCTCGGCACGCACTCTTGCGTACATGCGTGCACGCGCGTGTAACATGCGTACGTCCTACACGCGTACATGGATGAGAGAAGGAGAGGTAGATATAGAGAAAAAGAGACAGAGAAAGAGAGAGAGAGAGAGAGAGAAAAAAAGAGAGAAAGAGAGAGAGAGAGAGAGAGAGAGAGAGAGAGGAGGGCGACGGATCGGTCCGGCAGCGCATAAGTCTATACTTACGGGCCTAGGTGGTAGATATGGAGCGGTCGATAATGATCCAATATACTGGTACATCCTCGCGAAGTAATTACAATGATGAGCGAACCGCTACCATCGGGCGCCCGAGCGAGCTCCTTCGGAGGCTAGGCGTTGGATCAAGACCCGTCCTCCACCTTCTTTCCCCCCCGGTTTCCCTCCCTGCCGCTTGCCCCACCTCATCGCCGCCGTCGACTTCTTGCTCTCCTCTCGCTGCTCTTCCTTGATCCTCTTCGCCTTACTCTCCTCTCGCTCTTCTCCGCTACTCTACTCGTTCTCTCCTCTTTCTCTTGCTTCATCTCCTTCTCCTTTTCCTTCTTCTTCTTCTTCTTCTTCTTCTTCTTCTTATACTTCCATACAGCCGCCGGTCGCTACGGCGCATAGCACCGCAACAAGAGCAAACATCTCCTCGGGGTCGTCACGGGGCCACGGAGTCACGGTGGATGGATCTTTCGCTCCTCTCTTTCTCTCTCTCTCTTTCTTTCTCGATCCTCCGGAATTATCACGGGGGCCACCGCGAGGGTTCACTTGGCCGGAAGTGCGTCATCAGCGGGATACGTGCTCGATGAAACCATCCTTACGGACGAATCTCTAGGAGTAGACCGCGAGCGAATACGAGGCGTGTAGAGCCTGCTCGGAGCTCTTTCGCCGTGGCTCTTTATCTCGATGGGGCCGCGTGCGCGCGGTGTTGGCGGATGATTAGCTTCGATCGCGTTTGCGCTTGTATGCGACGGCGTTGTCATTGATCGATAGATCGGCCGATCGCCGCGTTGGTCCGCGCGCGCGGATGGAATCGCCGGCGATTAAGGATAATTGTATTATTGTGTTAATACCAAGCGGTAACGATAAGAGGGACGAAGTAAAGGATGGTCTCGTGAAAGGAGATTAACTCGTGATGGCCCGAGTTAATTGCGAAGCGATAATTGCGAAGCGCGTCTGTCTCATGCATATGCATATGGGGG
>NW_022639508.1:492430-502919 GCF_010583005.1 Odontomachus brunneus | reverse complement strand
TCTCTCTCTCTCTCTCTCTCTCTCTCTCTCTCTCTCTCTTTCTCGATGGGAAACAAGAGGACGAAATTATCGCAACAAGTAACAATTATAGTTATCTATAAAGGATATTAAACGTGATTATTTGTATCGCGCTGTTACAAACACATCCAATTTCGGTTGTTGTAGTTTTTTCAATACACTCGCATGTGTTAAGGTACGGGAAGAGAGAAAACACGAGAGAGTCTCGCACGCGCTTTGTAACAAATAATAATGAAGATATGCGTGATGGACACTCGTAAAACCACCGGTCGCCGGTCAACTCGAGCGCGAAGCATCCGCTCTGGCGTAAGTTCATTCATCGATTTTTTGCCGCGAAGAACCTGCTGCGAGCTAGATCGCTCGACTCACCGGGAGCTGAGTACAGGCGATACGAAGTGTCTGATTAACGTTGATTTTTTTGCGAGCGCCGACCGTCCGACGCCTCGTCACAAGTCGAAGACTTCTCTCTCCCCCCCTCTCCCTCTCTGTCCCTCTCTCTATCTTCCTCTCTACTCATCCTCCTTCCGCGATCTCCTCCTCTTCTTTCCGGTCGTCTCGATTACGATCGATACGGTTGTCGAAGCGAGCCTTTCTACCTTTCATTCCGCCTCATTCTACGCGATGTCATGCTCGGGTTTTTCATGCTGACCTCCTACTCTGAGAATTTTCAGTATTCCCCGAAGACACATTTTGCGACACGAGCGATATCGTTATCACACACGCGCGCGCGCGCGCGCACACACACACACACACACACACATACACACACACACACACACACACACACACACACACATATATAAGAATATCCTTGCATTTTTGCGAGATTACGGCTAATGATCAATTTGTTACGCCGCATGTCTAATGCCTGACACTATCAACTAATCTGACGTTAATTAAACCTCAATCCGCGTTTAAGTTTTCTTTGTCTGAAAAGAGTTTAAACTCAGATTAAGGTTTAATCTCACACGTTGGTACAAGTGAGTGATATGATAAGTGGCACAAGTGATTTCAAGTCACTTAGTTTAATCTCTTTCTAAAGATTAGAAAAAGATGGGACTTTACGGGTGAACCGTCGACAACCTAATATTCGCAGCGGCGAATATCAGTTAAATAGAAACTCGTGTGCTGATTAGGCGACGTCTGGTGCAAAGGTCGATTACCACAGACAAGAATGAGCCATTCGATCATCGATCGCGTATCGAATTTCTCCGTCTCTCGTTGATCTCTCAGGGTCTCTCAGGACGCGATAAGCTTCTAAAACGTATCGCGTCGCGAGCAACCGAGGATCATGCGCGCGACCGAGTCTGTCATATTTCCGTTCGCCAGCTCTCTCTCTCGGGCCGAGCGGAGACGGTTGCGACGCCACTGTGAGTGCATCCGAGCAACAAGAGCACGCATAACGTAGATGCAACGCTCCGCAGCGCCGGATTGCCGAGGGCGCGCTCCTTCTCTGCAAGAACCGGAGGTGAAGGGGGCACGGATCGGGGACCACGAAGAGGGGCACCGGAGGGGGAGAGAGGCACGGGAGAAGAGGTCGACCGGGATAAACATCTGAGCCCCGCCCGGTACCCGAGGCTGCACCTCTTGTTGCTCTTCTACCTCGTCTCTCCTCTACCGCTTCTTCTTCTGCTTCTTCTTCGTCGTCGTCGTCGTCGTCATCGTCTTCTTCTTCTTCTTCTTCTTCTCCTCCTGCTCCTCCTCCTTCTTCTTCTACCTCTTCTCCTTCCTCAACCTTCTCGTCTTTGGCTGCCCTCACCCCACCCTTTCGCCCTCGACCGACGACCGGCACGCCGGCATTATTAATCCTGGGTGCAGTTCGCGAGTGTCGATATGTAGCATTTCGCGCGTCTCACATTTTACGGCGTTCCGCCTCTTTCTGGTTTCCTTAATTGTATTTCATTTCTAGGAGTCACTCGGCACGAATTAAGACTCCGTCGCTGGGCAAACTCGCCCGACGATGGCTCGTCTCGCGAGACTCGCTTAGGTGATTACTGACCCCGCGAAAGTTCGCGGGTTCGCGGGACGACAAGTTTGAACGAAGGTCATGTCTCTGTTCCTCCTCGAAAGGTTATAATCGCGGTACGTTCGTCTAATTTCGCGAAATCGTCGCGATTTAAAATGTGGCCGAAGGGCAACGAAGATTTCTCGGAGACTCCAGCTTCTTTGGAGTCTTCATCTGGAAATGTCTTTGGCTCTTGTTCCCGGAGTCCGTCGTTCGTTTGTTCGTTCGCTCGCCATTACGAACGTGTCGGCCGTTGTGTCATTTGGAGTCATGATAGCGTCGAGGAGAGATAGAAATCTCTTGCGGTCTCGCGCGCTCTTTTCATCGGGGTACTCTCCTTCTCTCTTTCCGCTTTCGTGTGTAGTGTATATACGCGATATACTTCGCTTATCCTTTCGCTGCGGCTTCCGCTCGTTTTTATCGCTCCCCAGAGCCGGTGGCCTGCTAGATGTACTCGCGACAGACGCGCCTAACCTGGACGTTTCGCGTGTAACGCACTATTAGCGTAGCCCCCGATCTGGTCTACGTGTTCCGTTAATGCCGTAGCAGCAACGTGCACTTGACCAGGCTTCCAGCATAAAATGCGCACGGCGGTTTCGAAAACGCTGCTTCGCGGGTCAGCTATCCGTTTGTCGGCGTTCTAGATCCCGAGAAGGTCTATTAGTCGAAGCGTTTCTACGAGGATATCATTCAGACTGGCTCATTTCGCTCGAGTTAAACGCACATTAGCCAACTACATTACATAAATAATTATCTTTTAATTGCCAACTGATCCCTCCACACGAATTCAATTAAAGATGATTGATATGAGCGAAGGGAATCAATTAACAATTGAACTTAGCAAGATCGTTCAATTAATACTTGAACTTAGCAAATTTAATTAAGGACCGTTTAATTGACAATTAATATAAACGAAAATTTAGTCGATTCGATCGATGTTTAATTATTTAACAGTTGTCACCGAATAATTTCCAATTGAATCGATTGAATTTGCTCATATTAATCGTCAATTAAACGACCTTTAGTTAAATTTACTAAGTTCAATTATCAATTAAACAATCTTGAATTCTTTCCGTTCATATCAATTGTCAATTAAGCATGATAATTAGTTAAAAGATAATTAATTACTCACAACCCTGAACACGAATCTCTCTAAGTTTTCCAACGCAAGCAAGGAAAAATTCGCGGTCCCGATCACTCGCGGGGTTCATTTCGTGGTTGAGCCGCGAGATGATCGCAGCCAGAGTCCCTGGTCGGCCACGACGTACGCATGTACGCACGCATTCTCACACTTTCGCCGTGGCGGCGGTCTCAGTTCGTCCACGTATTGAATAGTTTACGGCTTTTAAATAAGCGGCCCTCACTCGTTCCCAAACAATTTGCCCATACCGCAGATCGCTCGTAAATAAAGATAATCTATTCCACCCGGAAGATAAAAATCGCACCGACTCCGCCACGGGGGCCGCGGAACGGCGCAACGCAACAACCACCGCCGCCGTCGTCGTCGCCGCCGCCTCCTCGCCCGGCGTGCGAGCGAGACGGACGGGGCAATCGAGGGAGTCAAGGGGGGTAAGAAAGAAGGGGCCCGAGGAGAGATGCAAGAGAGGTGTTCCACTGACTTGTTCGTTCCGCGGGTGAACGCTCCTCCAGTTATTCATTTTTACGTCGCTCATTGCTCGGATTTTACGAGGCAAAAATTATGAAATTGCACTTTGTGCACCGTGCGTGCCCGTCCCTCTGCCCCCCACCGCCCTTTCCTGCTCGCTCTTTTCTCGGCGATTATGCGTGCCGTTCTCTCGCGGTTCCGTCACGGCGACTCAGCGCCGTCGGTTTCCTCGGGGATTTTCGGTGCGTTCTTTTTCGGTACCTGGCCAGGCCGTGCCATGTCGACGTGAAGGCTCGCGTCGGATCCTCGCGATCGGCAGCGTTGATACAGCTCTCAGCTTTCCACGTGGACACGTGGCTGTTAAACGTCTTTATGATAATGGGCTCTTAATAGCACGACGAACTAACGAGCGTATCAAGCGTTGCGCTCGATCGGAACTTTCGTTTTCTCCTTTCGCGTCACGCGAACTTCTCCTCTTTCGTCCAAAGTTCATTTTTAATTTCGACTACGCCGCTGTGCCAAGAGTACGCGAGCCTCTTTCTCTCATGTTAACGCTGAAATAAATTGGCCTTCCCGTATTTCTCCTTCTTTACCTCTTCCTGACTGAAATCTTGAGTCAGAAAAAGATAAAGAACAAGAAATAGGGAGCAAGGAGCATATTGCTCTTGCATCAGCGTCTTTACCGGTATAAGCGTCCGGGTATGAGATTTCCGTTGCCCCGTTTCCCGTATCCGCGGGCGAGCGCGCGGATAAATTGTCGATCTAACACATCGAGAGGAGAGAACCTGACGCTACCTTCGCCGTATAAATTACCGGCCTAAATTGGGGGACTCTACGTCTTCTCTACCCACGCGCTCTACTCGTACGCCCTCTTTCTCCCTCACTCTCCTTGATTCTCTCGCCTCGCTGCCGGATAAATTATTGGATTACATTAGGCCCTAAATTTCCGCGCGCGCGAACGATAAACGAAAATGAAGAGCGCGCTGCGTCATGCCGGCCGGAACGCCTGGCGGAATATTAATACCCAGTCGCGCCGTAAATTGTGGATTTCGAGCGGCGAAAGGACGACGATATTCGTATCTCCGCAGGCGCGACGTAACTCTTTGCGCCTCTCTTCGCGATGTGGTCATTCCTCGCCTCGTGGAGGAGGAAGACATCGTCGTCGCGCAGGACGAACCGACGTGTTCCTCGCGTAATGACGGCACCGTGTCATAACACATCCTACGGCGTTTAATTAAGCCGCTCTCTTATTTATCACCCAGCGAGGTCTCTGTCTTCGCGTGTCGTTCGCGGAAGTATCAAATAAATGGTCGTATAACACAAATACCAGTCGTCTCGCCTTCGAATTCAGAGATATTCCGCGTTTTAAAATCGTCCGAATTGTAAATTAAAGTAAGTTACCCGAATATTCCCATTTGTCGCACCGAGGGAAATTCCTCGGTTATTAGAAAAAAAGCATGCTTGATGCTCATCATTAGGGAGATAGGTCAAACAGTTATCGTTGCAACTTGAATTTTCGCCACGTGACGTGACGAATAGATTTGACGACGCCGAGAGATGTATCGCGGCGGTTCTCCGGAGTTCTTAACGCGGCCGGATCGAAGCGGGCATGATTGACCGTTCCGCTTATATGAATCTCTTTTTTCTCCTTTTCTCGCGGACCGACACCGGCCATTCGACACCTGCATCTTTCCTTGACCTTTCAAGTGCACGTTCATCCGTCTGACCTTTACCTCCGCTGATTCATCGGTATCTCGCGGCGTAACCTCGCGCGGGTATAATCGTGCGTGTTCGTATTTATCATCTCGTTTATCGTATCGCGGCGGCTCGGCGATATTAATCGGCGCGAACACGGCCTTTCGACGATCCGAAAAACTTGCGGGGCCTCTTCCATCTTAATTTACCGATCCAGGTAACGATGCCGGATATCGTTAGGCGATATCGCGAATGTCGGACGCGCGACGTTGTCCAATTCCTCGATAAGACTGTTAATTTTAGCTCGCGTCTCATTTATCAAATGCCGCATAAAAAACTTCTTGGAATCCTAATGGAGATCCAGACTATTAAAAAATATTTTTTGTTGATATTTCACTCTACTGAATACAAAAGTTGGAATAAAAATTAAATTCCTTCCCGAGTCGAAATTTTGATCTTACTTTCAGCTTCATTATTTCATTGAACACTTATTTTGATATTTTAAAGCATATAACTTATTTTGATGTTAAAGAAAATGAAAAAGAAAATTTCAGGTATCATCAGAGTCAAAGTAGGAGTAAATTATATCATTAGAATTAAACTCACTTTGCTAACTTACAAATAAATCTACCCAAAAGATACATTTCTTTCTAATTTGGCACAAATGTAGAAGTACAAAAAATATTTAGGTCATATTTTTTCACTTTAACCCACTTTGAGTTTCATGGGCAGTTTATAACTTTTTAATGTTCTTACTCCTATCATCAACAAAAATCTATAAGAAATAAAATTGAATGCAAGATATAGTTAAATAATTTTAACAAAATCGGCGTAGCTTTAATTTTAACGAACCATTCTAAATTTCATTTAACATTAAAAAGCTATAAACTGTCTGTGAAACTCAAAGTGAGCCAAAATGAAAAAATATGACCTAAATGTTTTTTGTATTTCTGCATTTGTGCCAAATTAGAAAGAAATCGGAGTGGGTAAACTTTTGGGTAGGTTTACTTGTTAGCTTCTACTGCGTTGTAGAATTCAAAGGATTTGATATAAGATCAAAGTTTCGACTCGAATTGTTTGATACCATAAAGATATACCGCTGACTGAGAGAAAGCGCGAGTTTTCATACTATTTCGATTCTAGATAGAGAACATCCTTATTGGTGACAACAATGGGATTCCCAATTAGTGTCATGGTGAATAACTAATTTCGGAATTCGGGAATTCTAGTTAGAATTTATGCTGCTTTTCTGGGAAAATCTTGGAAAATTTCTGTGTGGCTCCTTGCCGTACCGTCGAAACGCAGCTCGCTTTTATCGTGCGACCGAGTTGAATCGGTCCACAGCACCGCGTCGAGACGGGAATTATATCTCTCATATATAATACATGAAAAGATCTCATTCATTAATATATTATAACTTACGATGAGATGACGGATATCTTCTCTTCTCTAGCATCCTCTCTAATTGGACTTCACCCGGGGGTCCAATTACGCTCGCGCTCCGATGAAAAGCGTCGAATTGAAAATCCCCGAGATCCTGAAAATCAATGTCAATTCCTCTCTCGCGGGATAACGCCGACGGTTATATGCCTGCACCGATGGTTATACTATCACGGATAATTACGCGAAATGAGTTGGAATTACCGATAATTACACGGACGACGGACGTATCGCGGACGATGAATCGTTGAAAATAGCGAATTTCATGCCATTCCTTTCAATTAACGATCGATCGTAATAGGGAGAGCAACAGAGAAAGGGTTAGGGAGAACGAGAGTGCAAAAGAGAGAGGGGGGAGAAAGAGAAAGAAAGAGAGAGAGAGCGTCGTAGCTCGAGGAGATATCGATCGGCTCATCGACGGTTCGTTGGCTCCGCGATTTCCTGCGCCCCGAGAAAGAGAGAGAGAGAGAGAGGGGGGAGGAGAGAGACGATCTCGTGGACAGCCGTTGACGAGTAAATCGGTCCCGGTGGCGAAAGAATTCGCTTCCTATCTCGATGTCTTCGTCAACGTACTACGACCCGCCTCGCGCGGCTCATTAAGGAAAACGTCGTGCGCTCCTCTGCGCGTTCGCGGCATACATCATAATAAAAATTTCATAGAGTAGCGCACGTCCGTTATCGTTTTTACGCTTTCTCGGGAGGCGCGAGTACATTGCCCGGGCTTGTCCCTCTCTTGCCCTGACTCACGGTCGCTTTTAAGGCAAATTAAATACGGCGCAACAAATTACGGCCCCGTGGCTCGCCGTAAATCAAACGGCCAATAAAACTTCGGTCAGGAAATTTCGTCGAAGCATCGGCCCCTTTCGGCATTACGTGAACTCTTTGGACGTCGAGAATGCGAAGGCGACGGAATTCAGATCCTATTTTTTTTTCTTTTATTTACGCCATCAGAGCTTCTGTGTCATAATCTCACTGTGGTTCAGTCTCACAGATTATCTATGCGACGTTCACAGTACTTTGGAAATCCAAGGACTCATCTGCGTGTAAGTCATTCAACTGTGTAAGTGCATTCCGTAATAATTTGTGCCTTCGCAGTCGTAGCGTAAATGAATAAGAAGTTTGTGGCATCTTTCTGGAACCGATAGGGTTTCGATGTCAGCGCGAAAGTGCCTTGGTTTTACGGTCTTTGAAAAAAAGAAACGTCTTCGCCAACGTAACGCACGCGTGCGGCAAGTCCCACCTAATCGTCGACTCGGCATCGACTCATCGGTGGGTTTGCCGATGTCGGTGCGCAACATTACGGCTCCGTTTGAAAAACACTAATGCAAGATGTTCTCTCGAGAACGAGACGGAGAGAAAGAGAGAAAGATCGCGCGATGATCATGACGAGAGAGCGCAGGTAAGGAGTGGCGGAAGAGAGCTGCGAGTAAATGGCGGGCGCGTAAGAAAGAGGAACCGGGAGAGACAGAGAGAGACAGAGAGAGAGAGGGGGGGGGGGAGAAATGGGGAGATTTTAGTGTCGGCCGGACGTTTCAATTAAATCGTCGAAATCATCATCGGGCACCGGAGCCCGTCCACCTCGTTCGCCATCGTCATCGTCGTTCTCTTCGCGGTTCTCGTTTTGCTGACGAACGTAAATTTCTCCACTCAACGGGACCGTAACTTCTCGTACACGCGCGAGCGGCAGAGGCCATCGCGCGGGGTTCGTGCGGCACGCCAGAACGAGTCTATGAAATATGAGCACTTTTGATCCAGCATACCGTAATGAGAAAGGGGAATGCCGCAGAGTGTTGCCTTTTTTCCTCCCTCTCTCTCTTTCTACTCTACTCTCTCTCTCTCTCTCTCGCCGCTCCCCCGCGAGACCCCTCGGCACTGCCTGCGATGCCGCGGATGCTTGGGCCCCGGGATCACGACGTTTTTCGATCAGACGACCGTTTTATCAGCGCCAGCGTCTCTCGGCAAGACCATCTTGCGGCGACAAAAATATCGTTTACCGTATATCGTGGTGAAATGCGACGATCTTGCGCGCAAGTCGGTGACGATATTTATTCCGCGACACGTCCGGATCTTCGCGAGCCTATTTCAAAATGCTTTTATCGCGGCGATCGTATCGCGCCAATTTGCCGCGTTATCAATAAGTTACCCGTAAGAGTATGCCATAAGGGGACGAGGCGCGTTGCTCAGTTCACTCGAGTCGCGCGAGTTATCGCTCAACTTGACACGTAGTATACGAACGCGTGTGTGCGAGACACGCGGCTGGCGTCGCGCCGTCGGACGATAAGGCAAAACTCGATTCCGCCGAGCGGTAGCTCCGCGGCAGCTAGAAAGTTATACGAACGTTATTAGGACGAGAGAGACGGATCCGCCGGCTCGATCCGGCTCTCGATATACAAAGGGAGCCTCGTTATCAACCGGTCCCATCTTATCAGGTCGGCGCGGCATCGCCGGTAAATCATCGGGGTCCTTGGCGGGGCACCTTTAATTACCGGGCGTGCACGAGGGGAAAAAAATATGAAGACGTAATACGTTATCCGGTTGCCTTCCTCCTCTCCGGCTGCCTACCGGTAGATAGAGAGGCCGGTCCAGTTGATGCCGAGAGGCGTTGCTCATAAATAATGAACATGTATTCATGAACGCCACCGGTTACTCGGTCCCCGGAGATGAGCAGCCAGGAGCTGCTCCGAGGATCTCGCGGACGTCGCGTTACGTCGCGTCGCGATCGCGGAAACCAGCGGGGCTTGTTCGCGGCGACGCGAAACGCCTTTCGCGCACGAGTAGTATTCCGGAGAGATTTTACGCGAAACGAGCCGCGGGCGCGTCTAAACGCGCGTTTCCCGTCGTTCACCGCCGGGGAAAAACGGGCTTTTGGATAACAGGCGTGGGTCGCCTTCCGCGCTATTAAATCGCTCGGCCGGGACGAGTCGTGAGAACGATGCACCTCGTTGCCGCGTACGAGTCGACCACTCGATGCCATTCGTTCTCTCCGGGTGCTTTCAGGCGCGAAAATATTTTGGGAGTACCTGAGTCGAAATTTTAGCTCTATATTAAATCTTGAAGTAGAAGCTCAGTTAGCAAAGTAGGTTTGATTTTAATGACATAATTTACTGCTGCTTTGACTCCGTACTTACAGCCGCGAACCAGTTATAAGTATGGTATTTCAGTGAAGAACTTGAATGATGAACACTAATTGCACTTGACAGAGCAATGTTTCGATTTCGAAGTGTATGTTGAGAGCGCGTCGTTGGCGACTTTCACGCCCGTGCGCTCGATATCATTACTTCGCGAAATTTTTCGCGCGCCGGACGGCATCGCGAGCGCGCTAATTAATTCCCGCGAGTGGTTGATGGACGGCGGTGCAAGGACGAGTCGTATCGATCCAGCCGAACGATTAATACATCCCGTTGCGCGCGGTGCAACGCGCGGCGCGGAGGAGGTCGACGGACCGTTTAATCGGCGATAGTTCCCCGGGAAAGAAAATGGCCGAGGTGGTAATCGCTACCTGCGGAAGCCCGGCGATCGACGCCAGATAGGATACCAATATAATGCGCCGTCCATCGGGACGTTTCGACGAGCAGCAGTGCTTGGCGTCGTTCGCTCGAATAATCTCGCGCGGCCGGAGCGGATATCTAAACGAGGAGCTCGCAGCCAGCCTTCGGGCACACATATGTGCATATATATATATATATATATATATATATATATATATATATATATATATATATATA
>NW_022639508.1:435880-492215 GCF_010583005.1 Odontomachus brunneus | reverse complement strand
TATATATATATATATATATATATATATATATATATATATACATATGTACATATGTACATATATACATACACGCATACATATAATAACCCGACGTGTAGAAGTGGAGTGCTCTTCCTCCCTCTGTCCCCTCTCTTTCTCTCTCGAGTGATATATATCGGCCGCGATATATCGTCCTTGATGGTACACCTCGAAGCCGTGGCCGAAGCTACTCGTTGTGCTCCTCCACACACACTCCACGCCGCGGTTGCGAGGCAGAAGAGAGCGCGCCTCGCCCTCGCGAAACAATATGATGGTTAACGTAACAAGCTCTCATCTCAGCGCCGCGCACTGCTCCACACGCCGGGATATCCTCCCACCGCGGTCGTGCACCGGTTCTGAACACGTCCGGACACCTGAGGCGACGCTGCTCGGGTAATCCCGCGGATAACGCGCTCGCGGCGCGACGGTGTTACAGGATTACGCTGGGGAGTCTGGCGATCGTCGTTGACGGGGGTAGAGTGGCTTAATAAGGTGCTGGGTAATGATGAAATCACAGCAACGAGAAATTTTCTCTACGTTATTTCTTTTATTATTGTTGTTTCTTTTATTATTTCATATATCGCAAAAAGATTACAGTTGAGATTGTTTAGTTAAGTGCGTGGGGTTGCTCAAGTAAATCGAAGGCGAGCAACGTGTCATCGATGTCAGACATGATACGTTTAACGAGATCGCGACACAAAACAAATTAGAATTATCACGATTAACCTCGTCCTAAATTTCAGTTTTAATAAGATAATTCATGATGTAACTTTGAGAAGCGAAGACGCGTTAAAACTCTATTTCTCGTGTTTTGGCGCATTTTGTTTGACCAATCAAGAGTCGAGAATTATCAGCGTTTATTCTTAAAAAAGAGATAATGAATTGTACAAGATATTCTCTCCTTTTCTCCCTCTCTCTTTCTTTTCAAATGGATTTTAACTCGTTTCTTAAAAAAATTCATAAGTTACTAAGAAGCACGCATGAACGTATATGTAGAATGAATTGCACGACCAAGCCGGAGCGAAATGTGAAGAAAACGATCGCGCTATTCCAGAAGCCGCGGCAGCTCGATGATATTGTTTTACGAGCGAGATCCCCGAAGAAGTACGACGGTACACGCGAACAAGGTGTTCCGCGTCTCGTTTCACCTGACGTGGTGTCCACGTAGACTGCTATACGAGCAGCGGCTGGTTGTGATCCGCCGAAGGAAGACGTAGCATTGATAGCCGGACATTGAGCGACGTGCTTGGAAGAGGCACCGCGGTACGATCCACCGTTCTCGAGTTCCACCGACGATCTCGGGGAAACGCCTGGAATTCAATGAACGCTCTTCCGCGCCGTGTCGTAAGAGAGCCCAAATATGGAATCCAGGTTCACCAGGAGAGCATCCAGGTGAACCATAATCGGTAGCCGAGGCATCGAGGCAGGAGAGACAGCGGACTCCCGGCTCCGCCACGTTGTCTCGATAATGGCGTCAGTGTTTAAATATTTCCTTGTCGTGAACAAAGGCGAGAGAGAGAGAGAGAGAGAGAGAGAGAGAGAGCGCCTTGTGCTCTGATTTTTCTCCATCTCAACGTCGATCACTGTCGCGGAACGTTGTGGTACTTTGTCGTGTTGGCACTTTCAATTATCGCCAATCGTCTCGTTCTATTAAGCCTCCTCTCATCGTGCCCCTCACGGTCTCCTGGCCGCTCTATTTCGCGCTTTTCATTTTGCCCAGAGAACAATTCCACTTGGGCTCGTTTCTCATCTTGCTTCGAACGTTTTACGATTTTTAGCGCGAACATATATTGTTCTCATTCTCGACCTCTGACAGCCGTCTCGTCGGACTCGCGTGTCTCAGACGAGAATACTTAGGATTC
Source organism: Odontomachus brunneus (assembly GCF_010583005.1). Lineage (NCBI taxonomy): Eukaryota > Metazoa > Arthropoda > Insecta > Hymenoptera > Formicidae > Odontomachus > Odontomachus brunneus. The sequence goes on along the minus strand of NW_022639508.1, from coordinate 490,335 downwards.
ATTCGAGATCCTACCCCCCTTCTCTCTCCTCCGCTCGTCATCTTCGTCGCCATCGTTCCACCACGTGAGAAAATCATCTCGAATTTTTCTCGGGCGGAGTCGCCGCGTCGACACCGACGTCTCGCGACAGGTTACACCGGTGGCGGCCGAGTCGGCTCTCTTCTCGAGGTCCCCCGATGATTCCTGCTCCTGCGTTCTACCACGATCCTCCACCTCCTCCTCTGACACCACCACCACCAGCACTACCACCACCAACACCACCGCCACCGGCATCAAAACCACCACTACCATCCTCCGCCACCACCGCCGCCGTCAGCATCACCACCTTCGTTCATCCACCACCTCCACCTACTCCGGCTACCACCTCTTTCGCAGGTAGCGCAGGGTACTCGCCATGTGACTGATTCCCCTTCTCCGCAGGTTGACGAGCGGAGGGCCTGCCTACCTGCCGCCCGTTGCCCCGCTCCCATTACGGCGCGGACTCTCGCGGCAGGTGCACCAACCCAAGTGCCACTCCGCTTACCTGTGTGTCGTGCCTACCAAGGCAAGAGCAGTGTGTCCGGTGGTCAGGTTCTTCCCTCTCTCTTTCTCTCCCTCCCCTTCCCCCCTCTATCTTTTTCTTTCTCTCTTTCTCTCTCTCTCTTTCCTCCTTTCCCCTGACTATCTCTTCCTCCGTCTTTTTTACTTCTGTCTATCCCCCTACCTGTCTCTCTGTCTCTTTCTCTCTGCCCCTACTGTCTCTGTGTATCCCTGTCTATCCTCTTCGACATCAGCTCACGCAGTGGTACCGTGTAGTAGTGTCGTGTCATCCCGCGGTACGTCAACGCGATCCTCTCGGGACTGAAGGCAAGGATCGACCGGGTCGAGGATATACTCTGCGATTACCGGGCACGGTCGGTCGTCGGTGTACGATAGAGTGAGGAAAGTGAAGCCCACTGTGGAGGCTGTAGACAGTGATAGCTCGATGACGGTACGCGACGTGATGTCTTGACACCACGCAGGTTCACAGGTGGCAACGTACGAGTGACCTGTGAAGCTAGAGATAACGAGGGAAGAGTCCGATGTTGACGGAGATACGATGAGATAGCTGATAAGAGCGTTTCGTCATCGAGAACAATCCGGACTGACCGGAGATATCGCGTCGCCGTGCCGGAGTTTGCTGTTTTCTCGCTGCCACCCACGTGAAAAGACGAGACACCGGGACCGATTCGGCCGACGACGCGAGAAGTCGTCGCAGTGATAATTCAGAGACTCGATCGTGCGATTCACTCGCGGCCATCCACTGTCGCGCGTTCGCACCGTCGGCCAAGTGCGTCGAGGAAGGGAGGGGACACATTCAGTGAAGGTGTCAAACGTCGGCGGCACCTCATTGACATTTCCGTGACATTTAGTGCGCGATTCAAGTCGAGTGCCAGACACCTTTCCGTGTAACACGCGTGTCCCGGCGAGATGTACTAACGATAGCACGCTTGTAGGGATAGCGGTAATAGTCGCGACACCTTCATCTTCGTCGTTGCGCGACGAAGTTGCAATGAACGTTGCAGAGAAGGGCAGTGCGGCGGAGAGGAAGTGATACGAGGACGTGGTGAGTCGATGACGCGTCCTCCGTGCTTTATCAGCGCCGTAACTGGAGCGCCGTAACGCCGAACACTCATCTAAAGAAACTTATCTGCCTCTCTCGGGATTTTTGCACGTGCACGGCTTCGATCGTCCGCATCCGGCGATCCGCGTTTTCGCAGAAGCCCGCATTGTGAGGCGACATCAAAACCAGAGCCTCGACGGTGGACTCGTTTCCGCGAGACTTCGGATAGCTTCGTGCAACAGGTGGTTCTTGATCGGAGAAGCCGTTGAAGAAGACCGTCGGACTCTACTGCGCGACGTCCGACCGGAGGCGACAGAATCGCTCAGGTGAAGGTCGACGCCGATTGCCAAACTGGACATTCTTACCGCCACGTCGGGAAGAACGGAGTGGAGATGTCCGCGGGTCGCTGAGAGAATGAGGGAGCTGGACACCGAGAGCCCTGTCGTCTGGCCAGCCTGGTGTTATACTGGTGAGTCCAACAGTCCGTAAAGGAGCGTGAGGAGGCACGATCAAGTCGAATTACTCACTGTGACATCGTCTCGCAATTTTCGAAATGTTGTCATGCATAATCAGTGCATCAAATGCATTGTATTCATATGTACGAGTCGCGTGAATCTACCCGAGACGAATTTTTAGTCCTACATTAATCGTGAAAATTCCATGAAATTTGTGGGACCAATAGACAATCTTACAGAATATTATTCCAGCTATATTATCCTTCCCTGATGCTACAAATGGTTTGTTACTATTGTTTTCTCCAAGTTAGGATTTGAAAGAAAATCTGAGATACTGTGAGTCTGTAAAATGGAATAGATATTATACTATAAGTATTTTACGACATGAATATTAGGAATTATTTAATTTTCGATTATCTCAATATTTTACCTGCATTTCTTAAACTAAATAGAAGATTTTTCCTTGTTCTTGACGTGCTAACTCAATTAATTGCATTGCTATATTTTTCTTATATATCACATACATACACGCTCCCAGTTGCACACACAAGAAAGTTGCTATTATTTTTATTACTTTTCATTCTCAATTTCATAAGCAATGTATTAATTATGCAGCTTTAATTTAACCGCAGATAAAATATGCGAGATAAGTAAATATTAAGTAATTATGATAGACAAATAATAATTATATAAAACAGCAAACCTAATTTTTTCGTAGCTCTTTATTGTTATTTTTATTATTAACATTGGAAATTTTGACAGAATTTAGAGATTCACAGAAGGGATGGAAAAGAAGTGGTTGTGAGTAAGGAGCATTATAACATGTACAAGCTAACACTTATGAGACTTGTGATAGATTCTAAATCGAGGCCTTTTCGATAAGTATCACGCGTGCGATGGTCCTGATAACGAAACTCGCAAACTCCGAAATGTAGATTGTTATGATCTCGCGACCGCCGGATGTACGCATCATCGATCGACGGTTGGCGCCTGGTGGGGAGTAATGTTCTAGTCGCTCATTGTTTTGGTACTCGCGCGCGTGTCTGTATTTGCCGCGAGCGCGTCATTATGTCTCGAGCCGACGAGCGCGACGTACACAACTCCACGCGGCGAAGCACGGTGTGTTGTTTACATATCTCGCCGGGTAATTACATTATTTCCCGTCCGCTCTTGAAATATTCAATCGAGTTCTCGTCGGCATCGCGCGTTAATTAACACATATTTGCCTGATCGAATCAAACCTACGCGAGTGTCAGTGCTGGTGAGAATCCTATGCGACGGAGCAGCCGAGATCAGGATGTTGAGTCGGGAAGTCGCGACGGATAACGCACGACGTAGTTTGACGAGACGTGGACAGCGATACATTTCATATCTCCAGGTGTGTCAAATTATTCATTACACAGGACGTTTCTAACGGATGTCTCGCGAATTTACCACGGAAATTCTCCGCGAAATGAGGAGATACTTAGGAAGCGTTCGGGGAGCACGCTACTATGAACACAGTATACATGGACTCCGAATGTCCTATGTTCTGTCATCTAATAGAGTAAAGCCAACATCTAAAAAGAGAGTGAGAATAGAGAGGCTATAGTTTTCTTCCTATTTTGTCATTTTTTTGTCGCGCGTGCATCTATTTCTCGTTTCCATAATATTATAGAGCGCAACAGCACCCCGATTAGACTGGCAAGTAAAAGTCTTACTTAAATCTTATTGCACACTTTGTCTGTGCAGAAAGAGACAGAGAACAGAAGGATTGTACTATTGGCTTCTCTTTTCTGACTGTATGCGGAATCTATGTACATTATCTATGTCTATGGTCTCTTTCTACATGTTGGGTTCACTTTTCTGGCCGTATGCGGGGTCCATGTATACTACGTCCATGCACGTTACCAACGCTACCGCGTTCTTCTATCTTTATCGCTCCTTAGATATACAAGGAGGATAGAATGACACGGTAACGTCGAATAACGCTAATAGCGAGCTCCCCGAACGCATCTTTAGAGTCGAAATTTAGAGTCTAGAGTTTGTTTCGCAACTGTTGATTTGTGTCGTCTAATAATGCTTCGTGAAAACTGCGAATCCTAAACTTGAATCTGCCATTTTCGTTATTCTTATTTTGTTGTATTGAATCTTAATTTAAATCTCTTTTTAAGCGTAGAATTATTAGACGCAATTGTTAACTTACCACTTTTTCTTCTACACCTTCTTGAATCTTCCTATTAAAGTTTACGAAAAAATAACGAAAAAAAATATATATAAGTAGAGATTTTTTTACCAAAAAATGTATGAATGTGTGTGTGCTTAATTACAAGTCCATTTATTTGCTCACGCATCTTTATCGAATTATTATTTATTTAACGGAGAGAATGTTGTAGTAAAAATTACAATGCAACTTTAATAGTCCGGGAATGGACTGACATTATTACGAAAATTATAATAAAAAAAAATAGTAAAAATTACTATAAATGTAATAAGAGTTATTTCATGTTAATTTTTACTATGTTTTATTATAATTTTTGTAATAGCGTTAGTCTATCGAAGTACTAAAATTGCTTTGTAATTTTTACTACAATATTCTCTCCGTATAGGGTGACCGTTTGTAGTATCAAGGTAAGTGTTTTACCTCTCGGGATACTTTATTGATTCTACAAATCCCACGGAATTTACAGTGTTAATGCAGAGTCAATATTTCGACTTGGATCTTGATATTTGACATGCGACGATCATAGAGTAATAATTTCTAATTAATGCGCGAAACCCGTAGTATTCTCCGTTGCTTACTTTCTCTCATACTTGAGAATCACGAGTTCCACAGATCTTTTCGGAATATTCTCGCAAGCTCGAGCCACTTTCGATGAGTCTATTTTCGTAGCAGCGGAACACTGACGGCGACGTGTCAATTGCCCGCGTCTGCTGTTTGGAAATATTTTTCGACATTGAAGTAAACTTGAGGCACACGTGTGTTTGGGAGCAGACGTGGTCCGAGCGCGACGTTTTCCTTTCGTAAACAGCCGTCAATTAGCCCATCGATTGCGCGAGTACGTTGGTCGACGAAGTCGTAACGAGCCGTGGCAGTGTAACAGGATGCAAATAACCGCAACGGCTTATGGAAAGTTACGAAACACATACGCGGCGGTCGAGTGGGCGTCACACCGCGGCTCTGGTATTCGTACCTTATTACACTCTATCGACAGGTCGAATGACAGACGTAAAACAAACACGAACCCTGGCAAGAAGAACGCGAGCGTGCGTTCATGAGGGCTCGGTAAATGGTGTAATAGACGACAATGGTCGGTTATCTCTCCTAGTGATCTAATCGCGACTCGCGATTACAAAGGAGGAATAATTAGCGTGTCTAGTGATTGCAATATGATAAACATGATAGGCCAAGTCTCGGTCAATTTATATCTGAAATCTGTTTTATCAATTTTCATCTGTGTTTCTTTTTCTACATGAAGTCAAGCTATTTATATCTACAATTGTAGATTTGTAGCTATTTATATATATATATTTTTTTTTTATTTGTATGTAATGTACGTCGTCTTTGGTTCTCTGATGATACAAACTACATATATCTTCTCTATCGCCTTGATCGCGTTTATCTGTACTTTTGCGATTAAGATTATAGCTTCTGTCGCTGTAAAAATGAGACGAGGCTCGTAATAACGGTACGATAGATTTCGCGGAAATACCGATACTGGTATAGACAAGGTTATAAAAAATATTCACAACGTTTGCTCGGTTTTATCACGGCTGGCTCTGGATTTCTCGGAAATTCCAACTCGTTTCGCGATATCTCTTTTTTAGTACATATAATGTGAGTTCGTCATACGTAGAATATGTGTTTCGGTTAATTAGTCATTGATTCAACTTTCGAGTTATCGCCCGTAAGATTGAGGTGCACGTGACGCCTCTTCTCTTGTCAATTCCTACTTTTCATAATCGACGTTCCTCTCTAAAATTGAAGCAATTTCGTTGCTGCATTTGTCTGTATTCTAATTGATTGGCTGTCTGAGATGATTTTCTTTCTTATTCCATTTACCAATTCTTTGATACTTTAACCTTTATCCGTTTCGGAGCCTGACGATTTTCACGATTAAGCCGCGAATGATCGAGCAATCTATTCGAGCAATCTATTCGAGCTTCCTAATGATCTTCCTCCCTCGTATTTATAAAGTGGCAAGCAGGAACATGCGAAAGGGGTCATAGGTTCCTGAGGAGTGGTTTTTTATCGTTTCTTATCAGACTAGACTTTTCGGCTCTCCCTCGATCTGTTAGTTAAACCGCCTCTCCCGCTCTCTCTACCTGCCGAATTGGCCAACGACGCCGCCGCCACCGCCGCCGTCGCTCTCCTCGGCATCGTTTTGCCACGCGATGAGAATTTGCTCGGTTCCGTTAACAGGGGCAGACGAGCGCCGAGAGAAAGAGAGAAAGAGACGAGAACGAATCGCGGAGGGTGTAATTATGGTGCTCGATCTTGACAATTAGGAGCCCTTGGAAGCTGTCGGTAGCGAATAGGGGTCCACTTAGCTCCCGCAACTTCCACAGCAGCTTTATCTCGTCCAATCGGCCCGCGCGTTATTCGTCGGTGTCTTCTAATTAAGAGAGAACCCGCGGATATTTTTTCCGCTCGGACTCGAACGACCAAGAATCGTTGTGGTCGTGGTAGTCTCCCCGTTGAACGTCGAACGATAAGATTCCCAAGTTTCATTTTCGGTCTCGTTGAGATCGACCGCACCTTTAATATCTCAATTCACTGTTCAACATCGGCTGCCCGTCCGTGCGGTTCGCGACTCGAAGCGCACGTCGTGGAGCCGGCAAAAAGACGCGCGAACGTAATTAATCGCGTGTAGCTGGCTTCGTTCTCGGTAACACACGCGATCCGTCTCGAATCGCGTCCGGCCGAAACTCGCTATTTTCGCCAGTCAGGATATTAATAAACTTTTTTCGAGCGGTGCGCACATTATTATCTCGGCGCGCGTTGCACGCGGCGTGCGTTCGTTAGCTCGCTCGATTTGAGAATGGCGTGGCAGGACTGGCGTGATTTGGTGACAGAACCGAACCCGCGCGACGGATTCGTCACGGTGTGAGTAATGGCGATAAAGAAGATGAAGTAAGAGAGAGAGACATTTTGCGGAGGCGCGCAACGAGTGCCGTCACTCCGGCCGCGACCGCTAATGCGATTACCACCACCGGCTCTTTCGTAGTCACCACCAGGAAACGGACATTGTCTCGCGTCGCTGAAACGAATCGTCCCCGACTCGCCGCGAGCGCCGCAGAAATCCATTTTCGGAATTCGCGATTAGCAACAGCCGTGGTCCTTAGAGACGTTGAGAAGACGCTGCTTCCTCGTTGCGGCAAATCGTCGAGTTTCCGTTGATCGACACGGAGGAATTTTAAATGACAAGGCCTTAGGTATATATTTTTCAGTGCAACCTGTGAAAACTCTGCGATATGTTCAAGTTAGATACTGTATAGTAGAAAATATTTTTTTATATAATGAGAAAAAATGCTATGAAATTTATTTGTGAGATAAAAATTTACTTTACAAAAATAAGATTTATTTCACAGAAATAATCATTATTTAACGGAAATGAACTTTATATGCCATGAATAAATTTTCAAATATTATTTCTTAGTGTACAATAAAAACATTTTTTTTATTAAATTACCATTTATTTGTCTTAATATAAATTTTAATATGTAAAAGAAAAAGATAAGCTAAAAAATGTTGATGTCATATACTGAGAAAAAAAATACCTAAAAAATAGAAAATATTTTTTTGTTCGATAGTTACTAGTAATATATTACTAGTAATATATTTATTTAAATTTAAATTCTTTTACTCAAATTTATATGAATAATTGCTTTCATGAAAAGCCAAGATTTCCTTGAGGTTTTACGCAAATATCTATTTTCTTATTTGAAATATTTTATATCTGTATAAGTAAATATACATATATTGTTACATCCATCAAATAAATATTTACTGTTTCTTGGATATTTTTCTCTCAGTGTATATGCTTTATAAAAGACTCACCTTATCTTTTAAGGATTAAATAATTTAGCATTAGATTTCCCTTCTCCTTAAATAAACGCATTGAATCGCAATGCAGTCGGTTACTCGTGAAATGACACAATCGTTCGGTAGAGCAAGCGTCTTCACGTGAACGATCGCGCTCGTGGACTCATTATGTGTTGCGTTTTCTCATTTTTGTCCAGTGATTTCCGCGGAAGCGTTCGAGCAGTTCGTCGAAGCCGCAACGTGTAGAAAAGCCGCGAGGAGAAAGTTATAAATTATGACAATTATATCGGCGGTTCTCTGTAGGCTCAACAGTATCATCGCCGTCGGGTTAAGTAATCGCGTTCTCGCAATTGTCGGTTATATCTCGATTAGACCTCGCACTAACCGACAGCCGTCACCGTCGTGTCGTCGTCGTCGTCATTCCCCGACGAGCACAATTAATTCTTCCCGTTTCGGGAACACGACACGTATCTTCCAACTTTCTTTCACGATCTCATGGATGAACTTTTACCCCGGGTGAGCCATGAAAAGCGCGATCCTTCCGCAGAGAATAGCGTAATGCCTCTGGAATCTGGAACAACGCTCTGAATAGTCCACCGTCCATCGAGGTGGCCTCGTCACTTTCGTGACTTATCGTCCTCCAGGTCTTCCTGGAATCGTTTCCCAGGGATTACGGTTCTCGCCAGTCATCTCCGGTTACCTAGCCGAGAAAGCCATGTAGGGTCTCTCCCTGTCGGTACGTCGAACGTTCGAAGAGGGATCACGCGCCTCTCGACCTTCGGCTTCCGCTCGCCTCCGGTAGCCCCTTCGTCGTCGTCGCCGCTGCCGTCGCCGCCGTTGTCGTCGTCGTACGTGGATTACCATTGCCGGAGTTAAATATTGGCTGTCGCTCAAAATACAAACGCGATTGTGCCTGCGCGCTACCGCCAGTGACTTATTTATAGGCCACAAAGCATCGGCCTCCGTCTCCGACTATCGTTCCCCGCGCGATCCTCCTTCCTCTTTCTTCCTTCGCCTTGCGACTCGCCATCTGGACGACTCGCTCCCGGTGGAACGATCCTCTCGCGGTCACCGGCTCGTTTTCATTGTTTCTGACAGCTAATAAAGCCTGCCGGCACCTCGCGCTGGCGGCGTAACGGATGAACGTCGCGTGTTCGCTCGTATATTTCGCTCTCGGCTTGGACGCGCGATTGTAATTACGTGTAATTGATAATTAATTAATAACTCGACTATCCCGCGAGAGGAGGTGTAATTATTAATTTTTTTCGTACTTCTCACGCGCGTCACTATCCGTCGCTATCCGTCTTACACTTCCGTAGAAGCCGCGCGCGCGCGCGCGCGTTGTTAGGTTCTGTGAAAGGTTCTAAATTGAAATACCTACGCGCACCTGCATCATCGAGAGCGCGCACCGCCTATCGGATAGCGCAACGCCGCGCGGCGCCGGGAACGAGATCGAGTAACAGATGTTTTCCGTCTCAACTGGAACCGACGGTATCTTCGAGATCGCGACGAGAAAGCCGGCCGGCCGGCCGGTGAGACCGCGGAGAAAACGGCGGCAAAGTTCGTTAAGACCGTCCCCTGCTGTTCGAGAGACTAATAGACACGCCATTATGATGGAAGCGGACGGAACCGCCTCAAAATTGCACCGTGAGGGGCTTCTAATCGCGTTTCCCCGCGAGACAAAGGGCATCAGCCACATGAAAGAGGATGCAGTCGGGGTGAGGGAAAGAAAGACAGAGATGAGCAGAGACGAGGAAGTGGCGAAACACAGAGGGACGCGCGAGAGGGCGACGGGGTGACTGGCGCGCACAGGGAAAGAAGGTGAAACAAAGAGAAAGGGAGAGAAAGGGCGTGAGGAGAGGGGCGAGGGGGAGAAACGTGAAAAAGTGGCAGACCGCGTTGAGCTGCGCTCTCTCGAGGTGGGAACAAAAGCCACCTCTTCTTCTTGCTCGTCTTCTTCTCGCCTTTCTTCTTCTTCTTCTTCCTCCTCCTTATCCTCCTCTTCCTCCGCCACCACTTCCTCGCCATCTCGTCCGCGAGGAGAGGCATTCGGTCCGCGCTACGTACAGGGAGATATCGCTCCTTGGGCCGACGGATCCACCATTGTGACTTCTCGCACGTATGAAAAACCACAAACCACTGACGTTATTTCGCGGCCGCGAACATGGAGGGCTTCCTCTGGCCCCTTCGGCGAGGTCCGAACCCGCATAGGTAGATAATGTACGCGGGAACTCCGGGCTCTCCCTTCTCCCTCCTTCTCCTCCTTCTCCTCCTTCTCCCTCATTGGTCACCCTTGTCCTCCCTCGACCGGCTTGCTCTGTCTCTCTCCTCACTTTGTCCTTTGCCTCCGCTTTTTCTTCTTTTCTTCCCTTTTTCGACCGCAGAATCGTGTCCGAATCGTTTGATCGGCCGTCTCGATCGAAACGGAGGTCATTATGGCGTCGCGCTTATCGACGATTTGATAAACAGCGAATGGGCGATCGCGACGCGAGACCGCGGTCGAGATGGTATTTCGATGCTTGGACGCAACTACCAGCATTAACGTCGTTCCCGTTCATCTAGGTACCCCATAATCATCGTAACGAGAAACGATCTCGAAGTGTACGTTGAGAGGCCGCGGTCTCTATTGGTATCGAACACTTGTCAATAAAATATTGATTCTCGCTGCACTCCTTTTTTCTTCCTGTCGCGACGGAGTCTGGCGGAGCGCCTTGCATCCGTCAGTGGTGGATTTTCATCTTCACCTTGTTCGCGCTCGTCTCGATCTTCGACTTTGAGATCGGAATCGCGCGCGCGCGCGCGCTCTCGAAAGTAAACGGCCGCTCTTCCCTCCACGTCGGCGACACGCGCGCGGCAACAAGTCCCCCGGGCACCCTGTCGTTCCAACAGGTGACAGGGGAAGTCCTTAATCGCGTCATGACGTTTTCATATCGGGAATCGCGCGAGTCACGTCGCTTAATTGCCCGTGCGAATCGTTGAATGCCGGAGCGCCGGCCGAGTGCGCGCACGGCACGCGTTTATCTTTCGGGAAACACTCTCCGGCGTTCGTGAATCGGAAGAGAGAGAGAGAGAAAGAAAGAAGGAAAGAGAGAGAAGGAGAGAGGGGAAGAAAGAGAGAGAGAGAGAGAGAGCAGTCTACCTGACATTATTATTAACGCGCGGCCAGGACGTGTGAGGACGAGTGGCGAGTTTACTGTCGATAACGAGCCATCGAGCGGAGAAGACGAGTTCTCTCTTCTCTCCATTCAGGACGGCCGGACGCGTCGAAAAATCACAACCGACAAATGACAGATGGCCACGCGGGCTTCGCGTCCGCGATGGCCAAGCGGAGGGATCTATCGCGAGGAAAGGAATCTGACGACGCACGAGGGGGCGGGTGGAGGGGAGCTACCTCGGTGAAGTACAATAAACAATCCGCGGGCTCTATTATTCGGCCGGCTGGAAAAATATATGTAGGTCGGTTGCGGGAACATCAGGACGTCGTGGAGTCTGCGTGATTACGGTGACGGCCGGCCCTTCCGGCTCTCTCGCGCGCGATCTTATTAAACGCAACGTTTATTTACTCTATCGGCTGAGTTGTTTATTTATGCGCGCGTGTGCGCGCGCTTCCCCGACGCGCACGGCGCGTTTAATAATGCGGCATTATGCGCGCGGAAATAGCATTTTCACTTAGCGCACGCGCGCGTGCGCCCGCGCGCTGTACATCCGTCCATCCATCGATATTCCTTGACAGCAACCTTTAACATTCGCGCGATTAGAGAGACGTCTCTAATATAATGTTACACACACGGACGAGAAACTCCGAGATATTTGCAATCTGATCTCTCAGTCGAGAAAGGACAATTTCTTTTGACTTTGATGAGGAATTTTTGTCGACGCGTCAGGCTTAGATTAGCGGATCTCGCTGCCTAGTGAGAGATCCGCGCGAGATAAATGACGTGGTGTAATCAACGGGCTTCTGACGATTAGACGGGGAAATTACACGCTCGTGAATTGAGTTGAATCGAGCCGCGGCTCCGAGCAACTCGGAAATGCCGATATCGACAATTCGGCCGGAAAGGGACAGCTTTGATAAGACGAAAAGGGAGATGGAAAGAGAGATTTCACTACTGCGGTTAATTATAGTTGGCCGAGAATATACTTGTTGCTGAAATCAGGAATTTCCCGCTATAACTAAAACTATCGCTACTGCATCGGCTTTGCAGTTAAATATATGCTTATTGGCAACTATATGCTATTAGGTAGCTATATATTACAACGAGATTTAGCTACCGCACGCACACACAAACACACACAGAGATTCTTGCTTCTGCAGCGAACTTTTTTCCCGTGTGCCTGCTGCGCGCGCGGTAACATTTGGTCGTAAGATAACCTGCGATTCGCAGGTGCCGCAAGAATGGTGCTCGAAAATGAGGTACGCGTGAAGCAATAGTCCAGAGGCTCCTCGGTCGTCTCGGCTGTTGCCGATTACCATTAAGATAGAGAGAACTCCCGCATGCGCCTCTGCCCGTCGCGATAAAGCGAAAGTTCGATGACACTTTATTACGGTCTAAACGCTTCGATTGCGTTTCAATGAAAACTAATTTGACTTTTGATAGGTAGGATACGCTGGGATTGAAAGGTTAGAATGGTGATCAATCTTGATAACGAAAAGCTTCCGAAAGGAGTATTATCGGTTTTATTGTAATGCGAAGACGTAATCTGTAAGATTCGTGATTGAACGAATTTTAAAAATTTTCCAGTTGACTACCGTAAGTCAACTCGTGATATAGGAAATTTATGAATTAAGTAAGTTAGTGTGGAAATGGTTGGCGGGAAAAATTCGCGACGGCAACTTCGAAGTGAGATTTGCAAGTCGCATGAAAGCTCTCTTTCTCTCTCTTTCTTTCGGACCAGACAGCTTCCAATGGGATGTCGATATAACGAGACGTGAACTACACACCTCGCGGACCTATGAAAATGCAAATGACGCGGGGGGATCTCTCGCGCGGATAACGTCTTTTACGACGACGCTGCGCCGTCGCCGTTGATCTTCACGGGCGTGAGTAACGTTCCAATCGCGGCAGCAAATCTCGTTCGCGCGAGTAGCCCGGCTACTCGAGATCGTTGTCGATCAAACGGCGCTTTGAATACGAACGAGTCCGGCGAAATTCCTGCCAACTTCTCACTCCATCCCGACCTTCGTAACGGCCTCCCCTGTTCGTTCTTGCGGCAGTTGCAACGTCGTGTTTCGGGTTTCACGTATCGTCATCCCTCCGCCCGTACAAATACGTCGTGATATTGATCACGGGTGACAGCGCGGTCTCTTGGATTGCTTTAGAGAGTAGGAGAAGAGAACACGCTCGAAAATATCGTTTTATCGATTAATGTCGAGATCTGCATTAAGATAAAGATACCAATGCCTGAACACTAATAAAACTGTTATCCCAAAGTTAGATTTTCAAAGTCCAAGAAATCTTCTGTGTGCAATATATTCTAATTTTGAGGGTTTAAATATTCAGATTTCAATATGAAATCATTAAGAATATTCAAAATCGAGCTGTCAGTGTCCAAGTATTTAGGTACTTTTACTTTAATCACTTATGTTGGTTTCTCTAGAAGTGAGCAATCTTTATTGATATTATAGAATATCAATACATATCAATATATATCAATATATATCAATATATTATTGATATCATAGATATTATGAGCAATCTTTATTGATATTATAGAATATCCTCGTACACTTTTGATTTGACGGTAATTTTCGACACTTTGACAAACACGATTCTTGACGACGAGAGTTCGTTCGTAGTACCAAATGACGTAGAAAATACGGTTGGATCAAAGGGTTGCTGTCTAACCGTGCGATCGATGGTCCCGCGGCTTTGAGCACATTTAGTCGTCGCGTTGGCACGTCTGCTTACCAAGTATTTGGCACGGTGTCGTTGGTGGCGTGTCGGTATGACGACCCAGACGAGAGAGACGTGTGGACGGAATACAAAGCGTCGTCCTTCTTCGCGAAGCGTGGTCGAGTGATTCCACCGCGGCTTACAATTGGCCGCAACGCGTCGATAGCGTTTCTTCCGTCGCATCGATCTCGCGAATTAGCCGCGTCAGCCGTAAATTCGCGACCTAATTAGGCACACGTCGCGTCTTTCGATCGGGCGAGTCGTCGTTCAGGCCGATTCTCGGCCGAGATGTGCGATCGGGCGGTGGACGTGGAGGAGCAATAAGCGTCGGATGCGAGGGCGCTGAAACGGCAAAGGGAGGAAGGCACTTAAGACTCGTTGCGTCCCGAAGACGTCTCGCAGCACTCGTATTTGTGCCTCCACCATCTCTAACGAGAAACCGGGAAAGGGTAGAATAAGGCCGCTCTCGCCGCTCCGTCCTTCTCGCTCTCTGTTTCCCTTTTTCCCTTCCTCCCGTCGGCGCCACCTTACGCTCGACTGTCTCTTAATTTAGATGCCGCCCTGTGAAAATATTCTACCCCACACCCGAGGAACACCCGTTCCCCTTGCCGTCCCGGTCCAACCGTGCCCCTTCGTTATTGCGCCGTCGACTATAGAAACGCCGTAAACACGTCGCGGCCGCCGGAGACGGGATAAAACGTCGGTTTTATGCGAAGGCGTTACCGGACGAGGGAGATTCTCCTCCGTGATAGAGACATGTTTTCAGGTATTACCCGGCCGTGGACAGGTACGGGCTCTTAGAGCGGCGTTACGAGCACCTTGGAACGCAAGCTCGCTCTTAATCGGGAGACACCGGGCCCTCCGAGAGCTGAGCTCTGAGCTTCTTTCTCCTTCTATCTCCCCCTCCCTTCTCTCTCTCTCTCTCTCTCTCTCTCTTTTTCTTTCTTTCTCTTACTCTTCCCGGAGAACCGAGAATCACCGCGACTCGTACCACAGACTATTTTCGTATCCATGAAAGTTGAAAACTGCGTACCAATTAAATCACCGATAACGGAGGAACTGCGCGCGGCCGCTTCAAAGAATCAAGTCCACGACTTCGCGCCATCCGCGTCTTTAGAGAGCGAGAGCGACAAAAGTTCAGACCTTGTACAAATTTGAGAATTTTATCCGGCTTTCGGAAAAAGAAACGAAAATAGGTATTTATCTTCGTCGATGCGACTTATGTCCACGCTATCTTGGCGAATGAAAGATACGGACTCAGTAAAGTATAACCATAATTCTCCGCGCCTTCGTGCGCATCTCCGCGTCGTCCTCGGCGCAGTTTCCCCGCATGCTCAATCCAATAAATAAACTCGAGCCGAGAGAGGACGATTCGCTTTCGTGCGCTTTTCTGAAACCGGTCCTGCGCCGCTCGCGAGTGTCCTCCACTCTTCCCCGCTGAACGTTCCGCCGAACGTCCCGCCACCGACCAGCCGACCGTCCCTTTAGCGACGTAATTGTTTTCGGATGGAACAAACGCGAGCCGCCTTCCGCGGCACCCACACCGGTTCCCTTTTGTTTCCGAGGAGGCGCTCCTCCCCGAGGAGTTAGTCCCTTCGATCGTCCGGGGTCCCGGAAGTCGACGGAGTCACGTCGTTAATAAAGGCACGGTGAGCGCGCAAGGGGCGCCAGCACGGCTTCTCTTTAGCCAAAGATACGTGACGTTTATGGCGAAGGACGGTAAAGGTATGCCCGTTGGGCCCCTAATATATATATATATATATAATATATATATATATATATCTTTCCGTCTTTCTCTACCTTCTCCTCGACTGAATATTCAGAGGATAAGATTCGGTGGGCGTAAACGTAACGCTTTCCTCGGACTCCTCTCATTTACCTCTTCTTCCTCTTCTCCTCTTTCTGTCTCCTCCTCCTCATTATCTTCTTCTTACTCTTCTCCATCACACGTCATCCACCCGAAGATCGCGCGACGTGGGTAAGCGTTTCGGGAATCCTTGTGAAAAACCCTGACACGTTCTTGCTGAAATTAATTAGTTCCTCGAGGTCTTGTTTCCCGATGGCGTGCAGCCGAGTGCTGCGTCGAGTCTCGTAATTAATCTCGCACACAGGGTGGACTACCGAGTCTGCAAATTCATGGCGAACACGCGGATGTGACTCAACGTTGGCTCGTTTATTTCCCGAACGACGAATTCCGCGCGCGTTCTCGAGCGGAGAATTTTCGTCGTATAGCTTCATAACGCGCCGACCGGACGTCTTCGTTTTCTTCCGGCCGCATTGCGTCGCTCCTTGGCCACGAATGCGTGCGTTCGGCCGACCGCAGCGGTGGATTTCCTCGTCCCATTGCGATCGGCCGTAATGATCCGTGCGGTTTTCATTGGCGTGAAATACGCGACGTTTACGCCGAGTGAGCGAGCGAAGAACGGAGCCCTGACCGTAAGCACTCGCGGAAACGGAGCGAACGGACGCGACGTTGAAGTTGGCGTAGATCGCAAAGCTAAACTCCAGCCGTCTTCGCTTCGTCCGATTGTCTGGAAAATGGCGGGACACGATTTACATAGTTTTACTCGCAATTTGAATATCTTTGGGAAACGAATATTTTGTTCGACGCGTTATAAACGCGGCGTGATCTCACAGTCGAGTCTCTGAATTCCACAGTTAGGTCAGACTCCAACCGTTGGAACTTCACGTTGGGTCAAAGTTCTCGGAGAGAAGGTATTTTTCGGTCGGCCGGTCCGCCCGAGTGAATTCTCTTGGGCGTCCCTTCGGGGTCTTTAGTTCTCGTCATCGGCCGCCTCGTGGTCCCGGCCTCGAATCGAGTGGGCTGGCATGGGCTGGTGGAGGTCAGTCGTTTGTAAAGTCGATGCGTAACCCGACCTGACTACAGGCACGTCCCGCGGGTCGTAGCCTGCTGTTTTTATCTGGCCATATTTCAGGATGATTCCACGCTTAATGTTCCCGCGCCAGTCCGCCTCGCCTCTTACGAAGCGATACCGCGGCCACGGTGACAACTTAACCCGGCGGTTGTCCACGTATCGTGCCATGGCAGCGGCTTTACGACCGTGTCGAACCGTCAACTTCGCGGGGATGCCCCTTCGCGATCGCGACACACGTGCGCGCACCGACCGCAGGATCTTTTTAATAACCTTCCGCGCGATAATTTGATGATCATGGGCGATGGAAAAATCCGGTGATCTTATGAGAATAAAACAAATAGAAAGATAAATACTTGATCACTATCTATCAAATACTTGATAGAAAGAAAGTAGATAAACTCGCAAGGAGTAAGGGAGACCAAAGCAAGTCGTAGATTTTTATTAAATAAGTTTCTCTCACGTAGAATGTATTTGAGAAAAAAAAAATATCTGAAAAATGGACACTATTTATTTGTTATTAATAATATTATTCCTTTATTTAAGTTCTTTTGTTTAAATAAAATGGACAATCGCTTTCACATGAAAGGCAAATGTTCTCAGAAAATGTATATTTTCTTATTTGAAAAACGTCTTATATTGGTAAATGCGTTATTAGCACCCGGAGTAGAGAAGAGAAAGTATTCTTTACTTCTTAGATATCTTTTTCATCTCATTACACTTGTGAGATATTCCAGTTGGGATATTTCACAAACGGAGGCACGAAACTCTCTCGCTTTCTTTCTTTCTCTCTCTTTCGAGAGAAAAGCCCGAGTTTCTTAAATCATAATTGAGCGTGAGGCAAAAGTGACAGCTCTTTACCCGCAGGAACGCACGTGAACCGTGAAGGACAGATTCTGCGGGCTTTGCGTTCGCGGAGAGGCCTAAACTCGCGTGCGCGCGTTTCGCTCGCGTTTATGATTCTGAAATATCGCCGAGCGCGCCTACTTACCGTGTGCGCCGGGAATTAGCGGACCATGTCCGCGCACGAGGCCGGAACATTTCCTCAGAGAGGATTATTAGCACTCGCTCGCGATAGAGGTGCGCGCGAAACGCACCTCCGCGACAGTCGAGCGCGGCGCTCATTTTAGCTTTCAGTTGCAAAAAGGCAACTTAATCGCCGGTCGATATTTCAAGGCTCGCGTTTATCAATTTGTGTCAACCGCGCGCGTTATTAAATCTACCTCGTTAATTCGACCTTGCATTGCCGGCCTCGTTGTCGTCAGCGATAAAGTGTCGCGTCGAATCTCTTGCTTCGTTTAATTCGCGATGTTGCTCGATTCCCGGCCAATGGAAATCCGTGCGAAACGGCCGCGCGATCACATCGAAATTCATACGCGGCCAAGACGGACGTCTGTGTCTCGGGACACAGTCACGAGGTGGTGCAACCACCCCGGCTTTTGTAATGATCCGGACTAAATCATCGACGGCGTAGTAATGGATTTCTGAAGGAGGTGGCAGCCGATCATTACCGGTCAGATTGATGTGCCGCGATTCTATCGCGTCATTATCTAAATTATATTACGTCGAGCCGCTGGATTTTTCGCCGGCGCCGCCGCATGAATTATGACGGATTGTGTCGGCTCTCCCTCTTGCTCGCGTGAATTCGCGCGAGCGTTTCTCGCGTTTTCGCGCTTCGTCGCAACGGGCGAGACACGCGATGGGCAATTCTTTTGCCACCGCGATGTGCTCGGCGAGCTTGACTCGCGAGAATTGAGAATAAAATCCTCTTTCCGAGCGCACGCGCACAGTGCTAACGCGAGTTTCGCCGACGATAAGTGGATTCCTCGATCTGTCCACCGACCTATGATCTCGTGCTCGACGACGCGTGAACGAAGAAAAAACGGCCGTACACGGCGTTACCTTAGCGGGCAACCTCCTGGCACTTTTGCCATCGCGGATATACCGGTCTCTCCCGCGCGATAAAAAGACTTCATTATATCGGCGAGGCAGATTAATGCGAACTGGTGGTGTCGGCGAGTCGTCCAACCGCGGCGGCCTGTTGTTGAGCGTCGAAAGAACGGCGATCCGATTAACTAATTAAACGGGATCTCGCGTGCGGCATATTGCGGAGTAGGCAAGAGAGTTTTCTGCGTGTATTATCGATGGCGCGAAAGATTAAATTGCCGAGGGGGAGAACACAAGGATCGATACGCCGGTGTCAGCGCGCAGTTAATATCGACGCGGTAATATGCTAATAGGTCACGGTATCACGACATTTTATTGTTAACGTTTAATGAGATCACTGATATCGATCATAAAGGTTACCACCGCGGCAGATAGCGGCCGGCTAAAATAACGTCGTGACCTTTACGATCGCGTACACGATATGCCGGCGCATAATGGCCAACAGCGTTGTAACAGCGCTGATTACGATATTCTTTTTTTCCCTCTCTCTCTCTCTCTGTGTGTGTTTCTTTTTCTCGTTTTTCTAACGAATCGAACTCGTTCCGTGCAAAGTGAATTATCTATGCGCCGCGATCGGCATGCTCGTCTTACGCAATACCGTTCCACCACGTGGATTTCATTGTTTTCCGCGCGAGAATCGATCCAGTTGCACAATTTCACGTTTTCACAATTGTTGCGTGAGCGGATTCGCATTTTTTTTTAACCATCAGCGGCAAACTCGCGAAGGACGACGGCGTGAATTCGTATATTTGTTCGTAGAGAAGGCTGTGAAAACATTTCCTTACACATTCTCTCTCTCTCTCTCTCTCTCTCTCTCTCTCTCTCTCTCTTAAGAATCTTTTGATCCCGTTGACAGACGTGCTATCAGCGAGTTTTCTTCGCGGTTCTCTCAGAGAGTCAGGTCGAGTCGAGCCGTTTCCCAAACGAGCGTGGCTCGTTGAATCTAAATCAGCTGAAATCGCGCTCGGCACACATCCGTACGCAAATACGCGGCGGGCAGCATCAGCGCGCGTCTCGCGAGAGAACGAGACACAGAGCGACATCGTCGTCGTGATCGCGATAGCGCGTAGTCAGCGTTTCCATAACAGTTCGCGCAAATGGATCTGGTCCGAATCGGGCTTAACGTGTGTTCGAGAGAGAGAGAGAGGGAGAGAGAGAGAGAGAGAGAGAAAGAGAGAGCGCACGAGGTCGCACACGCACAAGCCGTGCAGGAGGCACCAGGGTGTGGGTAGACTAGCGGGTAACTCACTCTAGCCGGTGGCTGCTGCCGCGCAGCTCATCTCGGTCGAGCCGCTGTGAACCCCGGAGCTCCGAACGAAGCCCCGAGGTTGAGCCCGAAGGTGGCGGCCCCGGGGCGTCGGGTCACCCAGATTTCAATCTAGATACAGCATTCCACGGTTAATTAGTACTGGCTGACTGGCCGTGAGCTCCGTCATTGGGCCGAACTCCTGCTACGCGCGTCGGCTATCCGCTGCGCCCATCGTTGAGTCGCGCGAGCGCCGGCTCCGAGTGTGTCCGTGTGTGTGTATGTGTGTGTGTGTGCGCGCGCGTGCGCGCGCCTGTACACGTGGTGTGTACATCGGCGCAGACGTCGGGCACCATCGTGTACATGCACGTTGGTCGTTGGCCGCTACACGTGATATGCCCCTCGTGTTTGTATTTGCACGGCCGGTAGCCGAGCACAGCTCGACTCGTTGTCGAGCATGTGAAGCGGCCGATATATATCTGGCGAGACTGGCTCGTTTGCAGCGCGTCGATAATTCGACAGTAAATATGAGCGGCCTTTATTTCGGCCGGGGTCGGTTCGCTCGGCCCAATCGCTAGGCGATTAGACGAGGCGGGGGCCGAACCTCCCGAGCCTTCAGATCGAAGGAGCCTTATCACTCCATCGCGAATTCGTCGGCGATTTATGATCATCGTAAATTCCAGTGTTCTGTTTTAAGAAGATAGGCGGGCAGTCCACACGGAGAGAATATTTTATAGTTTCTTTTTTTTATAGTTTCTTTATAGAAATCCTTTCCAGCTTCTGCTGTGCTTCCCTTTGGAGGTAACAAACTGTCTCGGTACATTAAGAAAGAAAAAATATTTGACGATTTATTTGTGGGGTGTAAAGTTCATTTTTTATGGGACAAAGTTTATTTCTGCTAGTAAGCTTTATATTTCATACAATTTTTTCTCAGTGTAAGGCCTGTCTCCCTGGGGAAAGTGGTAAATTTTTTAAGAGCACATTTTAGTCCCTAAGACGTTCTAAATAGCAGATATAAAATATGAAAAGACAGTCAATCACTGAGGGTTGATGTCGATCCCTCGGTTACAAGACGCTACAGTAATCTTTACTATGAAATTCTCTCCGTGTAAAGTGTCGCGAGAGAGAGGAACTTGTCGCGGCGGAATGATTGATTGAGTTGCGGTGGGACACGCATCAACTCAGAATGATATTACTCTAACCAACCGGCGTCTTCGTCATCGAGATTTCCATTTGTGCCTTTGTTAGAATTTATGATTCATAATCGCATTCGCGCGAACGGGGCAAGCTGCACCTGGACAGTCGCACATTGGCATAGATTGTTATCTCTGCATTGTCAGGATTTTTTCTCGGCGTTGGCGACGCAGCACTTGCAAAATTTACGGAGTGAACATTTAGGCGTGGTACAATTCCGCATTCGCCGCGACAGTCGGGACGGTAAATCGCGCCGAAACGCCACACCGCGGGGCACAGACTAAAATTATTCTCGCATTGTCATAACTTTCCTCACCTGCGTAACTGCCGGCAAAGATTTACACGCGAGACTTGAGAGGGAGCGTTAAAAGAGAGCGAGAGCTTAGTCACCGCGATCCTTTTATTTATTCGGTTGTTTTATTTTCTTCGATATAATTGATGAGGGCACACACGTCCGTTAATATTAACGTTCAACATATACGCACACAGAGCGCTTAAAAATCGTCGCCTTTAATTGTGAGAGCAGTCTCCTTCATGAAAAGCGATACCTCTTCAGAAGAGAGCATCTCCAAAGTCGCGAATATAGTTTCTCATGATGTCCACGTGAGAATTCATGCAAATTACGTAATGACGATAAATCTCTGAGAGACAGCGCGCTTCGACGATGTTTTCCGCTCGAGAGGCGACAGACACTTGAAGTCGCGGTCACGGAAGGAACCCGGGAAGGTGAGGCCTGTAGAGAGAAAAGAAACGGGGTCTCGCGCGACCGACGGTCGTGCGCCAGGAAGTGATCTCGAGAGGAGCGCGAGATCGCGAGACGTCGATCGATCGCACGACGTCTCGCGCGGGATATAGAGAAATTTCTTGCCGCTGTCGCGTTTCTCCTGCGGTGACACGGTGGGCGGCAGGAGCGCGCGAGCAGACGAAGATATACGTGCGACACGCGAGCACTCTCGCTCTTACCCGGAAAGAGAAGGTCGCGAGTGCAGGAGCCGCGATATCTCTCGGGCATTTTTACGACGGCGGTCCCGGCAGCAGCTTTTCTTTAGTCGCGCGCGCACGCTGAGATTCATCAGCTTTGATCCCTTGATTCCTGAAACCACCGCGATATCGCGCCAGCTTGCTTTTATGTAATATCACTCTTTCCCGCGTACATTATTTTGTGTGTGCCCAATGTTCAGACGGGAGTGCTGTTTCCGTAGATAAGAGATACAACCCGCGATTTTCCCCGAGATCACGCATGATTCGTATGTCGAGCGCGAGAGTTTTTCAGCCGCTTTCGCCACGGTCATGCGCGACCTTTCGCCTAATCGAAACCGCCGCGTATCCAGGCGGGGGTTAATTACGCTACCAGCCGCCATCAATTACAATTACGGACAGGCCACAAATCGCCGACGTAAATCCATCCCCGCGAAACAATAATCCCATCCCCGTCGCGGTCGGAGACCCGGTCGATCTCCAGCGGGATCAAGATCTTAAGGACGCCCGGAGGTTGCCTTAAGGTCGAGGAAACAACGTGCAGGACAGACGGCAGCAGCAGCAGCAACAGCCGCCGCCGCCGCCGCCGCCGCAACAGCAGCAGCGCGCACAGCAGGCTGCAGGAGCAATCTCCTGGACAATTAGCCCGCAGTTCGTGACGGGTACCTCCTCCTGGGTCCTCTCCCGATGCGCCTTTCTGCTTCTTCTTCTTCTTCTCTTGCGTCAGCTCCCTCCTCGTCTTCCCCGGCTGACCAGGATTCCTCCTCTTTCTCGCTCGATTCGCCCCCTCCTCGTCGCGCCTTTCTTCCACTTCTCGTAGCCTCGCCCTACCACGTTTTCTCTCATCCGGTCGAGAGAGAGAGAGAGAGAGAGAGAGAGAGAGAGAGAGAGAGAGAGAGAGAGAGAGAAAATAGGAACGCGAGAGGGACAAAGATCCGTGTCTCCTCTTCCCAGAGAGTCTCGGAGAGATCCTACACTCTACCTGCCGCTTATACCCTAATGACCTGGCAGGTGCGGCGCCGGCGTGCCCTCTTCGTACGGGGCCACCCGGTACGTGATGCCTCCGAAAAGGTCCATAAGATCAACGTGCGCGTCTCGCGTTAATTTGCCGGTTTTTTTTTTCTGGAAAGCCGATTTCGTTGCGTGCGATGAGTCGAGAATAGGTCGGAGGTAGGGAAAAATGAGAGTGTTCAGTGCCGATGGTGCGGGAGGATTTTTCGATGGATATTATTAGACGAGTTCGAGACGCTATTCCCCGTGAATTACCGGTGCTATTGTGCGGTAATAATTACGTGCGCATGTTCGTACAAGCGGCGTAAAGGATGACTGAAAAGGCCGCGTCGCGGCCTCTGATCGCTATTCCGCGCGCGGGAAGACATTCATCGTCGGTCACCTCGCATTTCTCCTCGAGTTCGCCGAGCCGGTAACGACAGCAGGCAGCGCGATTTTCGCAATACTAATCAATGCGCCAACTGTTCCTCTCTCGAGTCGACCGCGCGCGCGCGCGCATGCATTATCGCCACCGCCGCTGTTGTACGGCTATTTTGCATCGCGCCGACGTATGTATAGAAACACACGATGCGCCCTCGGAGGGAATACAAAGCGCGCCTTTAGCAGAGTGTTAGGATAAGGCGTTGAGGGAAAAGCGGCTCTCTCTCCCTCTCTCTTTCTCTCTGTGTGTCTCTCTGTTTTTCGCTCGCTCTCTCGCGTTTCCCGGCCAAACTCGATCGCACCTTGTCGCGCGTGTCGCAAAGTCGAGCGCGATTTGTTCGAGGAGACACTCGACACGATCCCGGCTCCGGCTTGCGCGGCGCGGCCGATTAGCATCCAACTCGGAAAACACCTTCATCATCCGCGCTAAAATATTTATCCGCCAGCCGTCTTACCAGCCGGCACTCCGACTCGGGCGTGTTGCATCTCGGGCAATACGATGTAACATCTTAAATCGCTGTTAACTCTATCCGAAGACCATCAAGGAGTCGCACTCGCCATTACACTCGCCGTCTCTCCAGCTGTTGGTACGATCCTCCGAACGCTATCATCCACTGTGATTCGCACTTGTCAAGTTCGCATCGTTCTCCGGGCTCTGTGAGCAGGGGCTTTGGAGAAATTATATATAAATAGAGGCGCCACGAGTGATTTGCTATTCATCCTTAACGAGCGATGAATAGTAAATCCGATCAGACTCGGTGAGAAGGAGAGAAGGAGAGAAGGGACTCGAGTGTCAGGAAGAGCGCGGAGCTATCCTCGCTGCGCTCCTCGATGCGGCGCGTTGCCTCGCGGACGCTCCTTCCTGCCGGCGAGTTTCCCGCAGAATAACAACGAGCCGGAACAGCCGCCGTGGAGGTAGCTTCTTCTTCTTCTTCTTCTTGTCTCTCTCTCTCTCTCTCTGTCTCTCTCTCTATCGAGTAAACGCGGCAAGACTGGGCTTCGTAGAAAAGCGTGCGACTACTCTGACAAATTGGCGCGGGTTGCTCCCAACGGAGACGGCCGCCGCTCGGTAGGATCGACGGCCCTCGATCACTCCGAGCAATTAATTATCGGCCGGCCACTACCTCCTAGGAGATCTCGCGGCGTTAGTCGTACGGCTGAGAAAGAACGAGAGAGAAAGAGAGAGAGAGAGAGAGACACGCGTGGCGTGGGCGAGGTGCGAACGATCCATTCATTATACACCATCGGCGGCCTCTTGTCCTCTACCGGTCCTTTACGTCGCCGTGCTCTCCGCGCCTCCCCTTCGTTGTTATTGTCGCACGAGCGCGTCCGCGAATATGGGACACGGCCTTTCATTATCGCGCGCGTAACAAATCACCTCCATCGGCGCGCGATGCCCGTCATCACTCAGACTTGAATCTCGCGGCTGCTCCGTTTGTACGCGGTTGTTCTGGTTTTCGAGCAAGACTACCAGGCGGCTGGCCAGGTCCGGGAGAGCGCGCGAAATTGCGGCAACGGGTTAGAGAGAAAGAGAGAGGAGAGTTCAATCGGGTTTTGTATTCTCGCGACTCGCTGATCGCCGCGGCGCGGGATGCGGGCCGCGCGGCGGATGCGTTGCAGGAATCCGGAGACGATTGCTTCGTTAATATGGTCGGACAGTTAGTAATCGCCACGAGGTGATTAATTGCGGTAGACTCTCGCGACGATGTAGCGGCGCGAGGGAGGCTCGGGCGCCAATGGGAAAGAGGAAGATCCAAGAAGGAGACGAGCCGAGAAAGCGTTTGTGTGTGTGGGAGGTGTGAACAATTCATTAATTACGCCGCATCGCCTCACGCTGCCAAGTGCAGCGCGCGGGTGTGTTCCGAACGGTCCAATTGTTCGCACCTGTCGCGCGATGCTCTGAGAGCTACGACAAATTTACCGCGGCTTCTAGCACTCGTAGGAAAGAATCGGTTTAATGTGCGAGATTTGCGATGTTGAGAATGATTTCGTTTTCACGACACCTGGGACAATTAGTAGAGTTCGCGTGACATTTGCATGCGACGCGACGGAGCAATTGCGCCCGCGGAGACACACACAGTCGCCGCGATACGTTTCCAATGAAAGCCGCGGAGACGTGCTCGGAGACGATCATCGATCATCGATCATTGCGCGACGCGCGACTCGAGCGGCAGTCTCGTCATTTTCCACGGTGATCAAATCGATAGTCTTAACTGATTTCATAACTCAGCCCGCGCTCGTCGCCTCATCATGTCGGTGACAGGAGCGACCCGAACGAACGCGCGTTACAGCTCGTCCGCTTTACGTGATAATTCATGGCTGGCGCGAGAGTGGTTTATCAGCCTGGCGAGTAGGTCTATATGTCTCCCGTTGCGCCTCGGCGGAAAGATATTTCGCGACTCGCTCACTCGCTCATCGCAACGGGAAACAGCACGCGATAAACAGCACGTTCGGTGTGATTAGCTCTGCACTTCTATTGTCTCGCCTTTGCGACCTCGGTCAGCAGAACTCTTCGAAGCGGACGCGAGACGAAACGGGCTTGCACGTCGAATTGTTCTTTGACTGAAATAAGCAACAATCGAAATTAATTAATCATTGCACGTAATCACGAATAATTTCATCGAGTAGTGAAATTAATTATATATTATGAGTGATATTAATTATATATTATATATTATGAAATTATATATTATTAGTCAGTATATAAGGTCAAAGTTTAATTAATAATTAGTTTCATCAGTTGATGATATTTGTGACTTTATATATGACGCGGTTAATCAATTGATTGCTTTGCCGATTAATTTAGTCAAAGAAAATTTTCATCGATTAATTCCCAACACCGGTCAAGGCCTCAAGCAGAGACAAGCAATTCAAAATTCATCAATTGAGTATTCTTGAATTCTAAAGAAGATAATCAATTTGCTTATACTGTTTACGTGCGTTTTTTCATGTCCTGCCGACCTAAAGAGTTCCTTTAGGATTCTAACATTCAGACGGGAAATACGATAAACTAAATTCAATGAAGAGATAGAGGAAGAGAGAAAAGGAGAATATCCTTTGTGATTATATAATTTGATCCTTCAGCTGGAGCAGCGTGCGCGAGCACACTAATGGCCGGCGACACTCGCTCGCGTCTATCTCGATCTCCCGAGCGCCGTCGAACACTCGGAGGAATTCGATTAGGGTGGATTAGTCGGTACACGCAGGAGCGTCGTCCTGGTGGCGGGCTAGGACACGCGGGGACCCGATATCGCTCTCGGAGCCGTTCCCTCGGAGCGAAACGTCAGATCGCGAAGACAAAGCCATCCATCCGAGAGCGGCAAGGAGGACGGGCACATTCCATCGCCTTACGAGGCGTCGTACGCACACACACACATATATACACGCGCGCGCACACGCACACACATACATACATACATTCAGACGCACACAGCGCACGTCCGCATCTGAACCTGGAAGCCTGCGGTTGCGTCTACGCTGTGGCGGGGTCACGCGACCTCTCGTCTCTCTCTCCTGAAGGTAAAGAGGAACGGACGAGCCGGGGTGCTCGGGTCGTGCCTCGGTCTGAACCTGCCTGCTCACCGATCGCGGACCCGAAAATGGGTCTAACGATCGTCCGAAGTGCTGGTAATGCTCCCGCGGGTATACGCCGCTCGCGCACGTGCATGCGTTCGTGTATACACACGGGTGCGCGCGTGAATATACGTGCGTGCGTGCGTGCGTGCGTGTCTCGGTTGGCCGAATTTCGGGCATCGGGGCGGCCGACGTAATTGGGCCGAGAAAGAGGGAGCTAATCGCG
Source organism: Odontomachus brunneus (assembly GCF_010583005.1). NCBI lineage: Eukaryota > Metazoa > Arthropoda > Insecta > Hymenoptera > Formicidae > Odontomachus > Odontomachus brunneus. Next base: position 462,911 of record NW_022639508.1, on the reverse strand, counting down.
GTGCCTGGTAATTCGTACGTTGTCGGATATTTTGACGGTGACTCGGAGCGATTCAATTTTCTCGGTCCTTCTCCCTCTCTCTTTCTCTTTCTTTCTTTCTCTCTCTCTCTCTCTCTCTCTCTCTCTCTCTCTCTCTCTCTCTCTCTCTCTCACGGAGCACTTTGCCCGCTTGTGTCGACGTCGTTGAATCTATTCGTTTTTGGCCCGCGGCCCGCTTACTTTGGGTCCCGAGAGGTCCGCCGGGTCGGCAGGTACGCTCGTCGAGTGATGGAAATAGGGAAAACGCGCGCGCGCAATAGAGAAGGAGTATCCTCTTTGTGATTTTCCTTTTATTTGAAATGAGAATAGAATTTTTCGCGTTGACCGGTCGAACCCTGACCAATCCCTCCGTAAAATATTTCACCTTCGTGAGATCGAGCTCAGAAATAAATTTCTCACATGAAGCTCTCTACAAAGAGGAGTCTCGGAAACCTCAGAAATGTCTTATTTAATAACTTTGGAAAATATCTTATTTTCTTGCTTCTAGCGAGTGAAATTTATTACATACCGACTTATCGAATATTTATCTTCGATCTGTGCATTCCGATGGCCTCCCAATATCGGCGAATCGTGTTACCAACCGGTCGAAGACTTCCCGAGCGACTCGTGAGGCACGCTAATCCTTTAATATCACTTTACAAGGCGACCCGCGTGCACGCATGAAATTATGAGAAAGCCGACACCGGTCAGCCCTTGTCCCTGTCTCGATCTCTCCTTTGGCTTGACACCCAAAGGAATATCGATCGGCAACGACGACGACGACGTGGTCTCTTACGGCGCACATCCTCTCCCTCTTTTTGTTCGTTCTGTTGGTCCACTTTTTCACTGCTCCGTCTGGTCGAGACGTTCTTTTTTTAATTCCCCGGTATATTCCTCGAAGAGAGAAGCGTCGTTTTAAGAGCGCGCGAGGCGTGCGTGTCACGCGAAGGGTAGGCCGCGCGCTGAAGAGGGAGGCCCGTTCATTCGTAGCTCGTGGAAGATACGACCTCAGAGCGAGGAGCCACCTCCGTGACCTGAACCGGTCCGCCTCGCGGTCGTTCTATGCGGGTCAGCGGTTCTCAGCTCTGAGAGGAGGATGGCTTCGGAGACGCAGAGTTTCCGCGCACCCGTGTGTGACCGCATATTTAAACTACACCAAGTATAACTACACTAAGACGGGCGAGTCGATCATTTTCACCCGAGACGTCCCGTCTCTTTCGCTTAAATTTGCCTCTTGATTTCTTTTTCGCTTCAAGTCGGAACTATAATTAACATCACGTGGGTCGGAACCACTCGTTGGCGAACGGTTGCCAGTCGAAAGCGACAATGAGGGGGCAGGCCATTCCTTACTGCGCACCGCGTATTTCCGTGTGGCATTTCGCAGAACGGATTCAATCTGTTTCTGAAATTGACTTCACAACCGCGAAAATTCGATCTTCTTTGCGCGGAAACGCGCTACGACGACTCGCGTAGGCAGCGCGACTGTGGGCACTGTTGCTTTCTTTCTCCGCGGCGCCGCGCGAGATTAGTTATGGCGATGTATCGCGCGGGGGTCAATAAGATTCACCCCAGATCCTGCCAATAAACCGCGGCTCGCTTGAAACGGAATCTCATATCGCGTACGCCGGAAGTCGTTGCGGATGAGCGCGATCGGCGGCCGCGTTCGCGAAGATCGATCGACGAGAGGCAGAGGGAGAGGATACGGGGAGAAGGAGAGAAAGAAGGGGGCAAGCCGAGAGAAAGAGGGAAGCGAACTCGTAGCGATAAATTAAATTACGAGCCATCAAGGTCGTTAACGTTCGATTCATCGCGGAATTGAGGATCGATTGGAAACGAGAAACAGCATGCGCGAGCGGGCACCGCCGAAGCTGCGGAGAGTTGTTCCCTTCGTTGCTATAAACAGCGGCTTCACCGCCGCCACCGCCGCCGCCACGGTCGCGCTGTAATCGTCGACACAATGTAGACTAAGTACGCGTAAAGACTTTTACATAATATGTGTTACGCAACGCGCACGGTTATTTATAGAATAGGGGTTAAAGCGGCTTCGCGCCGCGCGGCGACTGGCACGGTAGCATCTTCCGGCAAGTGTCGCTCCGATTCGAGGAAATAACGTCGCGCGCATTAAGTTAGAATCACACGATGTGTCAAGCCTTCCCACATGCATGCTGACCGCGGCAGCTCAGTTCACCGCATAGAAAAAGGTAGGAAAGCGTGAATCGTGTGTTTGTAGCCTTATCTGCATGTGTCTCGCGTCTGTTCGCGACGTGCGAGTTAACACCAGTCCTCATGCAGTCATATATCTCGGGACACACAAGTACTATTCGGGTCTGTCGGGTCCAGGAGATTTTGAACTGTCATAACTTTGCTGCTAATCCAAGTGTGTCGTTTCTAAATGCATTAGTGTGTAATTTGGCTTAGGCTGCTTTTTTATGTTTGTTGCGGCTTTAAATCATGTCACTCAACCCGTTTCAGACGTGTAAATTATAATTTAATACATTGAAACATGACGAATGACATGACTTAAGACAGTAAGAGCAAAACGTGCAAAAAAAGTTGAACGAAATACACATAATTAGATTTTCAGTGAAATTTATCGAAGATCGATATTTTCGGATGCATTTTTCTCTATACTGGAAGTATATGTGGAGAGATCTCAGGTATAAAAACAGTAGCGCAATAAAATCTGCAAACAGACTTGTGCTATTATGGAATTTTCTCGGAGCCTTTACGAGCGAACGAATATACGTTCAGATCTCGCAGAGATCCGATATTGTATGCGGGTGGTTAACGATCGATACGCGTGTGATAATTCGCGAAGGAGAGTATCGCGCGCGGGATAAATTGCGGGGAAACACGGTCGCGCGAAAGCGGCGCGATCAAGCGTTCGACGAAACGGACGTCGTAAAGGCAACGAATTTTACGTCTTCCGAAAGGGTTAACGCAGCTCTCGCGACGGCCGCGGCGGCTGTTCCGCAACAGTTGGCAACGGTTTCGTACGTTGGTTATCGTTTTACGATCGCGCGGAAGTAGCCGCGGCGCCTCCGCGCTTCTTCTTCTTCTTCTCCTTCGCCGCCGCTGCTCTGGAGAGAAGAAATACCTGGCGGTGCGCGGTATGCGGAACGCCTCGGATGTTCCGCTTATCACCGACAGATAAGAATTGCCGCGCGCGTGCGTTTATCTCACGGATAATTCGTGACGATTATTCCCTGGGCTCTTTATCGGCGACGTTGCTGTTTCGCGCGCGCGTCTCTCTTTTTCCCGCCGAGAATTTCCACGACTCTCGGGGACTCCCTTCGACAGACTCGCGCGAGAAACGCGCTCCAATAAGCGATTTCTCATAGCGAGCGTCGCTATGAGACATCATTTATCGCTCGTGCCTACGAATGACCGGACCGAGACAGTTTGAGTGTTTACTTAGTGTAGTTTAAATATACAGTCCGACCTACTTCATACCGGTGCCAGACGTAGCGTTGCGTTCTCGTTGGAGAACGCGGTGTATCTACATACGCAGAGAATATTACGGCTTCTTTTTTTGTATGAGCTCTTTCCAATTTGATTATACTTTTAATAACGCAGGGATAGACTCTTTTCGTAAAATCTATCCCACTTAGGAACATATGCTGAGAAAAAATTTATTGGTGGGATGTAAAGTTATTTTTTCTGTGAAATAAAGCTTATTTCTACGAAGAAACTTTATATCTCATAGATAAACTTTCCGGTATTTTTTCACAATGTAGCAAATCTCGCTAGAAACGCAGTAAGTTTTTTAACAGCACACTTCCATAATTTCTACCATCTAAATAGTACGTGTGAAACGAAAGGATAGTTGAATAGTGCGGAATCTATTTCTTTCGATTATACAAAATTCTGTAATAATCTTTACTATAAAATTCTGTCCGCGTGGAGATAACAGAGCGAAGGTTATAAATATCGAAATTCAATATCTCGCGAACTCGGATAAGGAGGACCGTCAGTCTTATGAGGAGATAAAACGTCGTGCATTCTTTCGATGCATTGAGACACATTGAGAAGCGGAACTCGAGGGGGTAAGGCTGTTCGCGCGATAGAGTCGAGTAATGCGTCGCAGTAAGTCGGGAGGACGGGCGGTTTTCAAAGGCTTTCCTCAGCGCGTATATTAATTACTACACGTTAATTACCCGGTGCTTAATCGATGTATTCATTTCAATTGATTAAACTCGCGGCAGTCCAAGGAGAGCAAAAATGTATATCATTAATAAATCGTAAATAACTCTTCGCGCTGCCGTCAACACAAAAACACCGTCACGAAGTGTTCGTGAGAGCTTACGTAAGCCATTATATAATAGTGCATCGTGGTATATCAGTAACTGATCCCAGCGGGCAAATAAAACGGACGCGGTCGCGGCGGTCGCGGCGGTCGCGAATAACAAGCGAAAAGAAGAGACGCGTCACCGACCGGACCACTGACGGGATACATAGAAAAGAGAGAGAGAGAGAGAGATCCTCTTCTCGTCATACACATCCAGAATGTCGGTTGTTGCTGAATGTCGCGTGCGGCTGTTTTGCCGCGGTTGGTATTGCACAACCTCGCGTAGCGTCGTCGTCGTCGTCGTCATCTTCCTCGGTGACACGTCACCTCTGACTTTTGCATCGCGACGTGCCAGCCTCGGCGGTGCAAGGAGCAACATACGTGCTCGCAAGCATCGTCGCGCGCTTCTTGAAACGGTCTAATCTGCACACGGTTGCATATCTTCCAGCAGTAGGCACGTATCTTTCTCTCTCTCTCTCTCTCTCTCTTTGGAAATTTTTCATCTGCCGAGGCAAACGCGAGAGAGAGAAAGAGAGGGAGAGAAAGAGAGAGAAAATGAAAAAAGACCCCGTATTTTACGTCTTCTTTTTGGACTCGCGGGAGCATCGGGGTCGCTCCTTAGTTAGGGACGGAGTCGTCGGTCGATCCGTGTTTTCCGCAGATAACAGAAATGTCAGCGACTAGTATGGTAATCGCGGGGTTTTAGTGACCGAGTGGCAAACTATTTTCGTCTATCGTTGCGTATCACTGAATAATTCTTCGCACAAGTAGCACCTCGACGTCGGAAATTTTTGTTTGGTCTATGCGCGGTCTCCGCCGTGTCAGGGTCCAAGGACAGCTCCAGACATCCGTATCGGTTAATTTCGCGCGATATTCGCCTTTGGGAAGCCAGAGAACGAGTCGGCGGTGCGAGACGCGTTCTTTCTTTCTCTCTTGTTTCTTTCCTTTTTCTTGGCATCTCTCCCCATCGTCGGAGATTCAACTAATCGAGATTAATCGGTTTCGCTCCACGCTTCGCGACGATTCGTCTACGCCTCTCTGCAATTTTTATTTATACTTGAGTCTCTCGGGGAGAGAGAGGGCCAACTCTTTCTTCTCTTTCTCTTTTTCTTTTTATTTATATTTATAGGCGCTTGTGTGCGATCTGATAAAGAGCAACAAACGCATTGTGATGTAAACCGACGGCGCGCACGGAATCATTCTCCGCGCGATTTCCTTATAAACGGATCACGCTAGTTGACCTCTGGCCATAATTACACGGGGGTCACAGCTTTAATGGCTTGGCCTACGCGATTGTTCTCGAGGATGCGGCGTGCGTAAATAAGCAACGACTCGACCCTGACGCGGACAGCCTCTTGTTCGGTGACCGTGCGGTTGGTCCAGCGCGGTTCATAGACCAACGACCGTGACGCGCTCGCTTAATGCTTACCCGCACGTATTCCTCGATAGAGGCGTCGTGCTCTTTTTGCAAAATGCAAATCCCCACGCGAGGCGAAGAGGCTGTGATGTATGAACGGGATCGCGAAGAGCCTCTCGCGCGGACAGTGCGTTCCGGTGCGGAAAAGAGAGAGAAAGAAACAGAGAGAGAGAGAGAGAGAGAGGGGGGGGGGAGAGAGAGAGAGAATACAGTTCTCGAAGAAAACGCGGATATCTCTGTCAACGCGTTTTTCTCGCGCAAGCCGCCGTGGAAACGTCAGCAAATGATTTGACAATTGGATTTTCGTACTTTAAAGTCGAAGGCACTCGACTTCTCGAGTCGTATGCATTCGTTGCCATTCAGATGCCGCTATTAACGTATTGGAAAGCCAATCGATACTTTCATGACTCGCCAAGACGCCTGACGTCAATGCGGCAGGTTGTATCTGCCACACAAAGGTCTCGCACACTCGAGACTCCTTTTTTTCTACGTGGCTCAAAGCGGTTGTCTTAATTGTGTAATTTATGCGTCCGACTTGCATGTAGGGATATACGCTACGCGAAGATCTGCATCTACTTTTATCTTTCAGCGCGAAATTTGCGCAACGCGTTCCGTGGCGCGACGATTCTCTCTCGCTACTGTGATCTCTCGGGAAATTTATCTCCCGTAATCGGATACACGGTGTTATTATGTCATGTGCAACAGCCGCCAACGGGCCACGTTCGGGCGCGGTAATCATTGCGTGCTGTGCGAATAACTCACGGCCGGCTATGCCGATCTCTATCTCATTCACGAACACGCGTCAGAATTCGGCCTTTTTATCGCCCCGGGCGCGGGCGTCTCCCGTGAGTTCCTCGCTCGATTCCCAGACTTTCGACTCGAGGGAAGATCGATATCGATGGCTCAGCAGAGCCGCGAGAGCTCGAAGTCGCGGGGACACGCTTGTCTTCGCGCACCACCTCGTCGAAGACAAGACTCCTCCGCTTGAGTTCTCTCTCAAGTGCCATTCAGAAGTGGAAAGGTGCGCGGCGGATCACGGTGATGTCGTTTCTCGTATATTTCGTAACTATAGAAGGCGTGCGTGCACGCCTTGCTTGCTTTAAAAAAAATATCACGCTTCTCTCTCGCTTTGATCCCGAACAATACCGATCCTTGGACTTCTGTTTGCTCGACAGCAATCGATTCGGTCGGCTAACCAACACGCGATCACTTGAGCTCTTCTCTTTCTCTCTCCGTCTCTCTCATTCTCTCTCTGCCTGATGTTAAATCTCAAAATAGTCACCTCGTCCACTTTTCACGCGCCTCGCTGCCATTTCATGGGACACTATCGTCGAACAAGGTATAAAGACGCACAAGCGAGAGACTTGACATCGGCCGAGTGTATTGTGCGACTCGTGGTGCAGGCTGAGTGTACGCGTATGTGTGCGGGGTGCCTCGTGCGAGAATTGTCGTAAATGTCTTCATCCGTAAGATATGAGATGCCGTGGGCGTCCGCGAACGCGCGAGCGAACGGACCCTCTCGTGGACACCGCTTTCGGACGTGTTAACTCCGTGGGAGGAGTCGCAGGAGAGTGGGTGAAGGTGAGATAGAGGCAATAGGGCATCTTGTGCCTGAGATACGCAGAGGTGAGGCTCAGAAAACGGTCGAGATATCCGCTCGCGAGGCTCCCAAATGAGAATACAATGCGGCCCGAGCCGGTCCCTCAAATGTCGCTCGCGGATGTGTCGATGATGCTCCATAGAAGGAGCAGAGCAATGCAGGGAACGGAGGACAAAATTCGAAGCATTTCAGTCCTTTTCGGCCGATTCGGTCGAGGAAGCGAAGAAGATACGCTCGAATAGACTTCCACGTAAAATAGCTTGTCTTGAGTGTGCGCGCGCGTAGATTGCTTTTTAAATATTAGCTTGGCGCAAAAGATTTGTCATTTCTTTAATATATTCCTATGGGAAGTTTGGAAATTAAAAGAAAAACAGAAAGTTTTTTTCTCGCTGAATAATCAAGAAAAATATCGAGTCAATTGTGTTTTATTCGTAACAATTATTAATCTTTTGAAATTGCATCTTTTATTTTAATTGAAAAATACTACAAACATTTTGCATCAAGTTAATATCACGGAGAAAATATGTATATTTACAAAGAGAGAATATTATAGTTTCCTTTTCATATCAATTTAAAAAAATTTCTTTTTAATTGTTCAGGAATAGACTGTCAGTAAGGTCTATCTCGCTAGCAGATGTGACAAGTGTTTTAATAGTCATTTTAATTTCTAAAATATATTAGCGCATATGAAATGAAAGAATAGTGTCGACAAGATCCTACAGTAACTTGTACTATAAAATTCTCTCCGTGTAGAGCGATTCATTTTTGCGGCGCGTCGATTCGGTGCTCGAGATTTTTCTTAGTGTAATTTTGATGAGCTTTCGATTGCCGCCGTTGAAATTAATTCCTCGTGACGCGGACGCAGTCGGAGCACGTGTTATGATCGGCGCGTTTTGTCGTGAAACGTGATTATATGAGCGCGATCGCTCTCGTGTGCCGCGAGCTCGCGTAAATTTCTCGCGTTCGACACTTCCGTGATTCATCGCGTCAGACAACCGACTTTTCTTGGCACATACATACGTACATATGGCGGCTCGCGTCTCTCGCCTCCTTCTCCTCCTCCTCTTCTTCCTGCTCCTCGGCCGTATTCCCAAAGCGGTGAAATTCCAACGAGGCTCAGAGGCTTAGAGTCCTCGTTGTTGCGTGTTGGCGTTGCACGTGGGTTGGGCACCACGTTGAGCCCTCAACACAATGATATATCCCGGGCCGCGTATACGGGAATAGGTCAGGACCCCGGCGTGTCAGAGGTGAGGCCGCACCCTGCATTGTGTCGTGCCCACGTGACCGTCGTGCAAGTCGTCATTCGTGTCAGCGTGAATCTGCTCCGACGGATCCCGACGGTTGAACTTCGACATCGCGCCCGGACAGGCAGGAATCGGCGTCCGTGCGTTTACGCAATCGCGTAGTCGCAATGCGAATCGAGTCACGTTTCGTTCCGCGGACAAAGAAAAACACACGAGTTCGTCCTGTGCGGGAAGAAGCGGCGAGAAAACTTTCGTTTTCACCCGTCGGCTTACGACGGGTGGAATTCACGCGTGAGAAGACTCTCTTCGATCAAGAGCTACGATGCAGTAATATATCGTCGGAAAGGAGTCGCGAGGAGAGTTCGAAGGGTGACGTGCATCAATCAATCAGCGACGAGATGCCGGATCGATGCCGCCGTCATTGTGAATAAATATATCCCGCCGCTTAATAGACATATTAGCTTGATTATCACGGGTTATTGATTAATTCGATCACCGTGTCAGAAGCGAGCTACACCCCGCGCATTGTGCCGCCCACGCGGTTCCTCGTGCCGGCACTTGGTCTGCCTTGCACGGGTATATATCGTTTCAAGTATCGCCGCCATTAGCGGATCGCAAAGGTTGCGACTGTCATATTACCGCTTTCCGTACTATCCGTTACTGCGCACTTCTAAAGACGTGGCCATTAGTTAAAAGCCTTAGTCGCGCGCTTTTTTCTCGCGTCGTTTCAGCCTCGCCTTGCCTCGCCTCTTCGCGCTGAGACACGACTGAAGTCACGGCTTGTAGGAGGCCGAGATCCTCTGTACTTTAACTGTCGACCTCATCGGCAAAGGAAATCTTCGCGCGCGCCCATGCAGTCGTCGCCCTCATGAATTTCATGATGGGCTGCTTAATCCGCAAAATTATTAACGAGGTCGAATCGTGGGCAGGCGTGTGTCTCTCTCTTCGTCTCCTTCTGCTCCTCTCCTCTCTATCGCCGAATCGATATCGTGTGACGTACCCAGTCGCAACCTTTTTATTCAATAATCTACGAATGAGCCCGTTTCTCGGGAGGATAACACCGAATTATTTCTCGTCGCGAGACGAGAATAGAATCGGTCAGAATAATTTTAGACTCGAAATATGTGCATCATTTATTACGATAAAAGCAGTAGACGTTGAAATATTTTTAAGCAACAATCTCATATTGAATTTCGCTTTTTGGGCCGAAAAACTATCATTGAAATAAAATTATATAATATGAGAGTGAAAACGGAAAATATCGATGAATAAAAAAGGGAGTAAAATCGCGAATGTGTATTATTCTTTCGTTTTGTTTTGGTTGAAGTAAAAGATTTTGCGCGGAGAGTCCCGGGAGACACGCCGAGCGCCGCTCCCGTTCCTTTCGCGGAGATCGTGCCCGAGGTGCATATACTCGCCACGAATTGTCGATCGCATCGACCAAGTTCGGCGGTGCAGTCTGACCGATATAACCGTATTTCTGTCTCGAATTATTACATCGTCGACCGCGTTGGACCTCGAGGAATTCTCACACTTTGGCGGACGGGCGCGCGCGCTTGCTTGCTTACTCTCGCGAGGAAATCTAAAACGAAACTTTCGTTTGCCGCTTACTAAAAGTATACAGCGCCTAAAGACACGTAGGTCGGAGGATTTATGAGAACGTCGACCTTTCGCGTTTGTAACGTGGCTGCGCGCCGCGTTCTTTTTCCTCTTCTAGACGAAGACGCGCGTTCGTGCGATGAAACGCGGCGCAAACCAGGCCAAATTAATTCTGCATGCAGATTAATACTTCAGCATGACTTTGATTTTCGTACTTGCGTATATATCACGGGAGACAACGAGAGTAGAAAGAGAGAGAGAGAAAGAGAGAGGATCGATAATCGGACGGCGTGGACGACGCGATCTCAATTATAAAGCGAGCCAAAGCTCTCTCGGCGTGGAGGAAGACGCGGGAATCGGGACGCATTAAAAATTACGATCGGTAGCGCACGATAATTACCTAATTACGAGAGAATCACGAGCCAAAGGGTCTCGGGGGCGATGATAAATTGCGCGATGCGCGGCCCGCTCTCCCGTTCGCAACCCCCATTATACAGTTGTTCCGTAACGCATTTGACATGTTCGGTCCGGCGCTAATTACCACATCTGCGTGAGCCAATTACCACGGGCGGTATATATAAGCCACGCCAACGTATCATTAATATCGCGTTTCAGTGCATTCCACCGTTCCGGCGGACTCGTTACCACGCCGCGGAACCGAGGGCGATCGACAACGAGATCGATCGGGGAGCCGTGGCACGTTCGTCTCGATCGTCAGAATTTATTGAAGCGCTAACCTTTCGCGTTTTCACCATATGCTTTCTCTCTCTCTTTCTCTCTCTCTCACACACACAAACATACACACACACACTTGATGTATCTCTCTTACTCTCCCCTGTCTCGCGTCCTCTCCTCGCCGGCCTTCCCTTCTCGCACCCCATTCTCGTCACGAAGTACGACGCTCCTCTTTTCACTTTTTTCCCTCGTCCACCTCCTCATTCCGCGCATAGTGACTCTTTCAGGACGGTAATTGTGACGAATAAACCGCGGCATCAGGGAGTCTTCGTCGACTCGCGCGTTGCACTTCCGAAGTAACAAAGAGAGGGATGTATGAAAAATATTTTTTCATTCGCCGAGAATGGCCGATAAAATTCTGAAAGGTGTCTCATCTGATTTTTGGTAGATTTGAATTGAATCGCTAGTTGAATGTTGTCACTTTTAATCACCGCGACGAGAGAGTCGAGAATACGTAGACATCGGTAATCTCATGGCGACGACGACGACGACGACGACGACGACGACGTCCGCCAGGTCGCGATAAAGATGTAAATCGCGGTGTAAGCGAGGAGAAGTACGAGCGCGGCAGCGGCCCGCTATTAATTCATGCATGCATTGTTACGTGTCAAGGCGCGCGCTGTATCTGTTGGCAGATCATCGTGACGAGATAAGCGAGCGAAAACGTTCCTCCTCTCGTGATCGGCAGCCTTCTCTCGCGAAGGGTTGCCGTGGTGGACGGAAGATGTTGGTGGGAAACGCGCGAGTAGAGTTACTACCACGTGACGAAAAGCTTCTCAGCACAGAAAAATCATTCGCACGCGCGTCCAAGGGCACAATGGACGATTCCTTCAATCTTCGACGCAGAATAGTTAGTCCTCCGAGATACCGATATTAAACACTTGCTCTGCCTTGAAATTATCAAGTCGAAAAGAAGTGAATAATGCCGTTAATGTTGTTTTAATAATTATTATCGAATTGATAATGAATTAACATATTAATAATAATTGCTTGAAACTCGTTTCAAGTAAAATGCTCAGATAGGGATTTAAGCTCGTATTAATAGTCGTCATTTGAAACTTGTCTCATGTGAGATACTCAGATCTGAATTTTGAATTGGATTTGAGTTTCTTGTTTGAATCACACAATATATGCAACATTACATTTGTAATCGCAATTCACCTGAAGAACTCACATTTGACTCTGAATTCAAATCTGAGTATCTCACTCGAGACAAGTTTCGAATATTAATGGTCGCGCGCTAGAGTTAGATGAGAGTCTTTCAGTTGAATCGCGACATTACAAATACAAATGTCACGTATAACATAACACGTTCGCCACCAACGTCACATATGTGTGACGCAACGATCTCTCACTATGTACCAGCATCACGTATGTGTGATGGCAAAATTTTTTCTTTCTGCATATTTCACTATTACCAAACTAAGTCTGTTTTACAAAATTACGTAAAAAGCAGAATAAGACTTGTGGGTGAGACTCTACTAAATAAATCGTGATAGTGAACGTAATCTACTAAAAGAACGAGTCTGACTCTGAATAAAAATCTGAGTGTCTCACATGAGACGAGTTTCAGATGACAACTATCGACGTGTGTCTGAGAGATCAGAAAAAGAATCGCGCGATCTCGAAGTAATATTGCGCTATCAAAAACTGCGAAAGTCACTCCGCGTTGCTGACGTTCCCTCGGCGTGGAAGTCGCGTAAATTTCGCTGTCGCGCCTCGCTCGATTCGATTTATCTACTTAACAGTCGCGAGTCTTTTCCCGCGCGGCGGCGACCTCCGCGGCTTGCATCCGCGTCGCGGCAATAAATTCCACGTCGTTGGTCCTTGGAACGCGCTCGCTCGCTCGCTCGCTCGTTCGCGGTTAACGCGGCCCGATGCACCGATACAATGGACGACGAATCGGCAAATCTCTCGTTACGGCGGAGAGCCGCGCGCGTATACGAAGGCCGGCGATTTGTCGCGTAATGCGCGCGATATCAACGATCTCGAGGTCGCGATCGCCGTGACCGCCGCGTCAGACACGCGGTAACACGTGTCTGGCTTCCAGTGAGAATTTAATTGCTCAGGCTTTCATTTGCCTAATGCAGTCTCCAGCGGAGATCCTTTCTCGCGATTCCTCTCGCTCGTTTGTTCATTTGCTTGCTCGCTCGCAAGCAAGCGAGCAAGCCGGGAGAAACGCTTCGACAATCGTTTCTCGTTTTGTCATTAATTTTCGCGCTGGTTGTATTGAGAATTTTTAATTTCCTCGCGAACACGTTAACAAATGAGGCGTCGTCATTAATAATTCATGATCTTTGATGATCCCTGATTTTAATGATACTCTCAAACTTGCGCATCTCGCGGTCGATTCATTGTTAATGTCGTCGCCGGCATCGCGCCAGCTGGAGTATGTGTGAACAACGTGTTGTCACATTCTGGCCTGCTATCAACTCTTGATATCAGAGCGTGACCGTGCTGATATCGTGTGCTCGTATCTGATGAAGCGTCCACGCCATATCATCTATAATGAAGCGATTCGCGTCACACATACACACACACATACTGTAGTAATTAAAAATAACGTCGATGATGCATCGCGTCGAGGTTTGCCGGTTAACTAGCTCGCGCTTATCAGGCATCGGTCTCTCGTTGTGTACCTTCTCGATCGTTTGATCTCGTCCGTACAAATGCGACAATAAAGTCGCCTGTGTCGCTCGAGAGAAATGTATCGCTTAGAAATGTAGTCCAAGTAGAGGAGAAGATCCATACTATCTTCAAAATATTTCTTATCGATTGGAATTTTTTTTGGCTCACTCTGTACACGGAGAAGATATCGTAGCAAAATTACGATGAAATTATATACATTTTTACAATATTATTGCAATGTTGATTTGATATATGATATAAAAGAACATTTAAGAAATTACAATCATTTTTTTTATAAAATATCAAAAAAATGTGCTAAAATTTTTAATCAAATTTACGGTAGCGATTTTGATTATAATTTTGATCATAATGGTTCAAAATTACAAAAATTCGATTGGAATTTTTATTACAATATTTTCTCCGTGTAATTGTGTGAGGAAAGATGTAGAGGATAAGGTAAGAAGAAGGGTGGAATAAGGTATTTCTTTCTTTTTCTGGCTGAATACGGCGGGAGTCAAACACAAGAGGTCCCTGGAATCCTAAAATTCATCGGCTCGCCCTTTGTGATTCTTTTTGTTTATTTATTTTTCATTTGCTCGACCCTCGTTGTAATAGGAAACAAGCGACGAAGCGATGATTCTGATTTTCCCTGTCGTGTTGCGTGGAGTGTCGGTCCGAGGGAACGTTAGAGAGGCACGGAAGTTCATTAGTGAGGTATAATCTCGGGCTCGACATTCCTCGTCCGCCGACCTTTGGACCTCTCCTCGGGTCAGGGAGAATTTCGAGACCCAGCCGCAGGTAAAACACCGCGAGCGCGCATGCAGCGGTTGTATCCCAAATCTTACGTAAAGGAAACCAGTCTTTCCACTTTGCTACGCGTGATTTATTTTAACAAACGAGTACGCCCGTGATTTCGACATAGTAAATCGATTTAGCCGCCTCCGCGCTTATCTACACGCCCGTGCGTTACAGGAGCGTCCGATTCGCGAGGCCGAGGCTGCACCGTGAACTCGAGACGAAATTTTGGTCCTGCATTAACCTCACATTAACCTCCGTCGAACTTGCAGGACCAGTGCACGGAAAAAACATTTGGTTGGATTTCCGTGAAATGTAAACGAGCCTGAAAATTCTGACTAAACTTGCTAGAATTTTGTTCAAATTAACCAGAAATCTTGTTCAATTGATTAGAATTCACTTCAATCGACATTTCTGGCTCGTTTATATTTCACTAGTTTATTTAATCTGACTAAATTGTTTCTTTAGTGTGCAAAATCTTTAATCCTTTAATCGATCGTTTCAATAGACAATATTATTGAGACTTCAAAAAAGGATTTATTTAAAAATGATTTAATATTTAATTATCTCAATAGTCGTGTTACCACCTGCGTTTAATTTTTATTTTTCATCTCAACGAACAATATATTAATTATGCAATATTCTCAACTACAGATAAATTATGTTCACATTAAGCCATATTTAGTATTTAACAAAGATTACTGGTAAGTAAATGAAGAAAAAACGGGAAACTGTTTTCTTTCATAATATCTTTATTATTTGTTTTATTAGCGTTAAAAAGCGCTTTAGTATTCAAAAGAGATAAAAAAGAAAAAATTATACATTTCATTGATACCCGCAGCTACATCCTGCGTCCTGCATTTCGTCCTGAAGTCAGCTCCTGGTCGTCTCGTGACGCCAGACACTCAATGGTACCACACGATCGATTGGCAATGCGACATTTAATAGATTTATAATAAAAAATTTAAGAATTTTTAAAGGTCTGCGTTTTAAAATCGTTGTCGTGATTTTTCAGCCTCCGTATATACGCGTTATTGACTAGCGTGCTACGATAATGGACGGTAATGTCCTACTTTGAAAGTGCCGATTGTTTTGGTAGTCTCGCGCGTTGTGTACTCTCAGTCTCGCGGATGCCTTGTCGTCAACAGTTTATCAAAGTTTCGCTGCGTTCGTGTATCCAGCGCTATACATTTCTCGTGACTTGATTAATCTAGAAAGCATGAACGTGTTTTCTAGACTAATCAACAGTCATGAGGAACACGTATCGCGTGCGCGCGCGAGTGTGGCTGGTCGAAAATATTCAGTAGTTATCGATCGTAGCTGTCGGATGGTAAGGCGATGTATCGATCTATCGAACCCGCGGAACTAATTGTACAGATGGCGGTCGTCGTAACAGCGCGCCGCACCAATTGCGCGGCCATCTTCGAAATCGATCTCTTTGCGTCGAGCAGCCGCCATTGACGCATCGGTCCACATCACTCTCCGTGTTTCACGCGTCTTTTGTCCTCGAAAGCAAGTCTCGTGCGAAAATAAGTATCGGGAGTGTCGGCAATAGTGATGTGCGATCGGCGGAACGTGTCGCAGGTACGTTATTACGGAGTGATTATCCTCGTTTGTCGGTGTATGCAAAGCGGTGCTTGTCGCGACGAAGTGTCGAGAGTCGGCGTTTCTCTTACACTTGTCATTACCGTCGTCTCACTCAAGTAGTGACAGAATCGGACGATCGTCAGGTTTATTCAGCGGGAATTAGAAGCGCCGTGATAATTGATGAAGAAGTGGAAAAAGGCAATGCGACGCCGAATCTCGCGCGGTAGCGCGTCAGTCTGTTAGCAAGGAGAGAAAGAGGGAGAGAGACAGCGCGTGTCGTAGGAGGGCGACACTGTCTCGGAGCGCATTTTCGGTGCATGTCATCGATTGCGCAGTCATCTTTGATTTCGATCTCTTTGCGTCAAGCTACCGCTACCAACACGTCGCTCGACATCGCTTTCCGCATTTTACGTGTCTTTTGCCCGTCGAAAGTGAGTCTCGCACGGAAATGATGACTATCGGGAGTGTCGACAATAGCGATTTGCGATCGCCGGGACGTGTCGCAGATACGTTATTAGGGAGTAATCTGCTCATTTGCCGGTGTATTATGCACTCCGTGCTTGTCGCGACGGTCTAATCGCGTTCTCGTCGGCAACGTGTTACTTTTAACACACGTTTCTCCGATCTAATCGTATTTACGCGGTGTTAGTGCCAATGAGTGTCTGTGCGACGAAGCTATCAGGACCAGGATACTGGATCGGACAGCGAAGACGGAGGAGGCAGAATGCAGGATCACAGGCAGCGATATATTGTACGTTTCCAGGTGTGTCTCGGTTATTTATTATGCAGAATATCTCTAATTTGAACGGATCTCTGATTTGATGAACTCGTCGAGTATAAGGAGACATTTGAATCGAAATTTAGAATTTATTCTAAGGCCGGTATTTATGGTCTACTTCGTCATTTGATAAATAATCATAATTTCGTGAGTCCTTGATTCTTGTACAACAAACAGCCGAATAATATCCCATGATAAGGAATTTGTAGTTAATTATACTCTCAAAATCAAAGATAAAAAATAATTTACGGTTATTGTGGTCTAAGATTCCTAAATGCTGAGATTTGTGTCTCTAATAAACTTGTATCGAACCCAGATTTGAATCACTGTTGATGTTTACATAACTGCTATCTTTGACCTCACTTTTTCTTCCTCATCTGTTTTGATTATTCAAATCTTATTGAATCTTGAATGCCAATGAAAAATAACAAGAAGGATTATGAATGAAAGCAAGTATGGTAGAGATACTAGATTTCTTTCTTTATGCCTCAACACATTGAGAGAACGACATCAAGTAAACAGTTTCTTCAATATTATGGTAGAACAATAACATGGACAGTGTTATTGTTGTATATATCGAGATTCTCCCTTTCAAGTCGACGGAATTTTCAAGCTTAAGAAAGTAGCGAATTTTCGGCTCGGGATTTCAGTTGCACATAAAAGCCGGGAAAATGCGAGATGTTATTGTGGTTTCGAGAGATATTGAAGAAAGGAAAGAGAAAGAATAGAAAGGATTCGTTTCACGGCCACGGCCACGGGTGGAGGGGGAGGAGGGGGGGAAGGAGGTACATAACGTCGTAAACGTTACCATTGTCGGGTAACCGACGGTCTCGGAACGTGGTCTTCGTCACGAGATCTCGTCTTTGAGTTTCACACCAGCCGTGGAGAAGCCTAACGACCTGGCCTGGGCGATACGATAAGTCGTTAATTTACGTTTACCAACGATACCGTGGCGGCCCGTCGCGTGGGTGGCCCGTCGTTCCATACGGCGCCTCACGGCATATCTGGCCCGCTCGGGGAAGCCGAGGGATGCTCGCGACATGCTCGCGATTAATTAGCTAGGCTACGATATCGCCGAACGAAAGTGTAATCACGGCCGGATCGGTCACGCTTTTCGGGACGACGACGACGACGACGATCGGCATTCTCGGGGAGCGACGCGTTCGATGGCTCGATCCATCTTCCATTCGCGTTAACAGTCGGATCGCGCACACAGTCGTACGAACGAGTATCTGCAAAGTTTGCATTCGGTGTGTAGAAATAACAAAAAATAAATGAAATAAGATGAGATTCGTCAAATAGATTATATCGCGTTACGGGCCAATGAATGGGGATGATTGAAATTCCTTCTTCCGCGTGTCTGTTTTGTATGTACCACACGATCGTTCCGGCTCGATAATCAATGAGGCATTAATTACCACAGCAGGACCGCGTCTCTGAAGCCCGCGAGCCCGGGAACTCGTAAAGTCACAAAGCGAACCGGTATTCAACTGCCGTTACGTATTTTGTCTACGGCCGCGGTGTATTATGGCTTCGTTAAGAGCCCCTTTAAGGCGACATCGCGACTCCTTCACACGGCCCGCGCGGAAAAAATCCCCGAGATGTGAGAGACACGCGTTGTACCGTTCGGCTTTATTTATGCTCACGCTCTGCGATGCAGGCGAAGTCCTCTCTCTCTCTCTCTCTTTCTCTCTCTCTCTTTCTCCCTCCGGAGCGAAGGGCGGCCTGTGTTAGTTGGCGCGATCACTCTCTCGCACGCGGGAAGCCGCCGTCAATTGTGATCGGGTCCGCTGACGAAGCGGAATATACCCGAGATAAGCGAAAGAGAAAGAGAGAGAGAGAGAGAGAGGTACGCGCAAACCCGCGCACGAGGTGGTCGACTGCGCGTACACACGACCGCCGGGAGTTCTATCCAGGGTCACATAACCGTTTTCTGATGACACTCGGTGAGTAATACATCACTCGAAATGATGCGTGCTGACGAGCACACGCGGGGAGTTTTGCGCCGCCGCTCTCTATATAAGGATCATCCACTCGCGCGTATCATTAACTTGGCGGAGGTCGCAGGTCCTCCGCGACGACGACGTTCGACGTGGCGGCGCGGCGCGTTGCACCGCGGTCTAAGCGTTTTCCCGCGTCAACTAGGAATTTATACGCGCAATATATTCTGCCGGTAATCAGCGGTCGAGAGGATGCGAATTTATAACGAGCAGTGAACGGGGAAACAGACCCCCCTCTCGTGCGAGCAGAAAACTCGGCTTTTCCTTTTCCACAACTGCCCAGACTTTTCTTTCGCGACTCCCGTAACTCCCAGTGTTTTCCTCGTGTTTTCTTTGCAGATCCGCGTTCATCTCGATATTTTGACAGTCGCGCGAATTACAGCTTATTATATTCGCGTGAGACGAAAAGAGGTGAGTTCTTCCTCTCTCTCTCTCTCTCTCTCTCTCTCTCTCTCTCTCTCTCTCTCTCTCTCTCTCTCTGTTTCGCGCGCAAAAACTTCGGATCCCATTGTTCGTGGAGATCGCAGTCGAGGGGGAAAACGGGAGTTCGAGATGGCGAAGAAGGACACGGCAGCGGTGGAGTGGAATCAGGTACGTGGGTCGGGCAGAGGCCAGACTCCGGAGCGCGACGAGTCACCTGCGGTGTGACCGATGCTAGCCGTCAGCGAACGCGCTCGCTATCATCTCACCGAGTCCCTGGCCTTCTTCGTCATCGTGCCTAATGCTAACTGCTCGCCGGGGCTCGGTTAGCGTACAGTCCTCCGCAAGAGTCTCAAGCTTCTGGCTCGTGAACATTTTCAGGGGCTTTCTGGGTCAGGGAATTGTGGATATTATCATAACCCGAATAAAATCGCCCGTTTTAGACGACACATTCTGCCAGGTCTGAGTCTATTTTGCAAATTCGCGCCGGCAGAAACGCACGCACTCGCGAACGTTTCGTCGACCGTCTTTACCGTGCTTTCGCGAAACGGCGCCTTCCGCGTTCCTCGCCGTGCGGAATTCAGCGCGATGAAGTAATTTAGTGGAGCTCCCCTTCCCCTCCTCCTCTCCCCGTCGACGGGCGAGAGATGATGCGTCCGTCGAGGTTTTTCCGTGCCCTCGCGATGCGTTACGCCGCGTGCGAGAGGATCGCCACCCGTGCTAATTGCCGCTCGTACGCGAGAGAGAAGTCAAGTTCGCTGCCATCATCCGTCGTCCGCCGGCAACCTGTTGAGCTTCATTGTCGAGATATTCCATTCCTCCAGTCACCTGCGCCACGTGGCAATTAGCGGCACATGTGCGCGCGCGGCTATCGCAGCAGAAAAAAAAAGATTCAAACTGATGCCGCGGGAGCGCGTTAATTAACAGCCACAATCGCGCGAGTGCGTGCACAATATAGAGAGAGGTGATCCAACTCTGAATTCGTGCCTCCTCGTCGATAGTTCGTGTGATGAATTTCGACTTTGACTTCGCCAAGCTCTCCCTCTCCTTCCCTCTTTCCTCTCTCTCTCTCTTCTCTCTCTCTTTCTCTCTCTCTCTCTCTTTCTGTTCGAGCCGTCCGCCTCATCCGTCGTCTTTATTGTAATCGGGCTTCGCGTGATGTCTTCTTTCTACTTTCGTTGGAAGGAACCTGTCGCGCGAGCGCAGCAATTTGTTATCTATTTGTCAATAATTCTGCACGCTAATTCGCCGCGTATACTTGGCGCGTCCGTCATATGGCGGAAAGCCGAGTCGCGTGTCCGCGAGCGAAAATGGAAAGCGCGACAGGGGAACTCGCGTTTATCGATATCGTCAGTTGATACGGCGAGTTGCGAGACTCGACGCGCGCGAGACTCGACCTCTGATCGCGTAAGGCATGCCCGCTTCCAGCCTGTCGCTTCTTTCTTGTTCTTCTATCGTCACGCTCTGACCTTCCCGGTGACTTCGCAGGTGAGATAATCTAGACGCTAATCGTTCATCGTGCGCGCACGTGGCCACTTTATGTTTCACCCACGCGCGACATGTTTCCTCTATCGCTCGGAAACATTCGCGGGATCGTTCGCTTCCTTGGTGTTTATCGTCTCAAGTCAATCCTCGGTAATGAACGCGCATTTGTTGACGTAGAATTTTGAAACAAGGAATCGTTTTTGCATTTCAGAATGTGTGCATTCTTACAATTCGCGGATAGATTTAGGTGATGGACTGAGACCTCCATATGGAGAGAATTTTGAAATAAAAATTGCCATAGAATTTGGCAAGCGAAAAATAGACCGATATTCTGCAGTAATTCATTTTGCATACGTGTTATGTATTTTTCAAAAACCGAAATGTGCTATTATGAAATAGCAAAGTTCGCTATATTCCTTAACAAGATATACTTTACAATCTGTTGTTGCACTACTAGAAATATAATAAAATTGAATAGAGTTTATATGAAAAAAAAAACAATTATGATATTTACTCCGTGTATAATAGGCAAATTAATGCGAAGAAAAAAATAATAGTAATTATTTTTTACAGAATTTATATACATAGAATTAATCTAGTGAATAGAGAATTTTTTCCATGCGTCGTCGTGGCGTTACAAGATTTCTAAGACTCGAGCGAAAAGGACATTTCAATATTTCATCTTGTACGAGGTAGCTTCGGCCGCGAGACACGCAAAAGTAAGCGAGTTGTCGCAATCGTGATGACTCGCGGTCGACCACTCGACCTTTGGTCGGTTGACTGCGTACTCTCGACTTCTTCCTGCCTTCGTTTATCCTACCTTCGTTCGCGTGCTTCCTCCTCCTCGCCATCCTCCTACATCTTTCGCGAGGCGAACCCGTCGACTCGCTGGTTCGCTCGCTCGCTCGCTCAGGAGAGAATCGTTCGCGCTAATCGCACCTCGTGCGCGAGGCGACGAGGTCACACGGCGCTCTTTGTTTGTCATCCGCCCGCAACAATCTGCCGCCTCGCTCTCTCGTTAAACGTACGTGGCCGGGTGAGGAAGAAAAGAACAGAGAATGACGGAGAGAAACGGTGCCAGGACGTGCGCGACTCGATGTGCAATTGCGTGTGGAAAGTTTCCAGCAGCAAGTTCGACACGTGGATTCTATCTGTCGCGGCTATCGGCTCATATCTGTTCTCCTCCGCGCAGGAAATCACCAAGTAAAAATTCTGTAATCTCTCACCGACGCGCAATTTCTCCCTTGCGTCTCTTCTTATCGTCTGGAGATTACAAAAGTTCGCGCCGAGGTATCTTCCGTCCTCATGCGCGTTCAAGCGCCGCTCACGTCCGACGTTCGCGACACCCACGCTCTCGTATAACCCGAGTCGTGAAAAATGAGAGAGGAACGGTCTCGTTAGGAACTTACGGCGGGAATAAAAATGAGAAACGATAGGCCACGGTGGGATGGCAAAAGAAAGTTTGCGCGACCAGAGAGAACGTATCGTGACAGTCGTTTGCGCTGCTCCTCGAGTCAGGCGCCAAGGCTCATCTACTAAGAAATAAAACTGATTTATTTCGCTTGCGCCTATACTTTAGCCTCCTCTTACAGCGGAAATATTTCTTCCATTTGAGAGAAATACTTCCTATGTAGAGAGTAGAGAGTATAGGCGTAAGCGAGGAGATATCTTTATTTCTTACTCCAAGTCAAGCTTATTCCGCGTATTGTAGATGAGCCTTCAGTATTTGATATCCTCGTGATTTTCGAATGTCAAGGCAAAAAAAACTTTGTTCATTCACTCAGATACGAACGCGCGCGAGTGGCCGCAGGTGCGCGTCGAGGAAACGCGCTGCTTGCCGCGCGGCTTAGCCGGCTACTCGTCGCGTCGAAGCCGGCAACGGGGAACAAAGTTCACGACAACGGGGACGACGGCGACGAGGACGGCGAGGCTGAAGAGGTGTCCGAGAGAGGACTCGCGGTGGAATGACCCCGCGGATCGTATTGTAAGCGCGTACGTGTCCCTCGCGGAGGGTAACATATGCGTGATGGCCTGCGAAAGCTACGTCACGCAGGAACGCACCTCGACTCCCTCTCTTTCTCCTCTTCTTGTCCCGCCTGCCCCTTTCTCGGCGTGTGCTCTCTTCCCCGAGTCCCACTGTCTTTCTTCCTCCCGCGGAGGTCACCGCTCGCTCGCTCGCTGCCACCGGCGGAACGAGCGGCGAACCGCAGGAAGAATATCTTCTTCTCGTACCCCTCGGCCTTCGGGTCCTCGTCGGGCACTTTGGCCTCGAAGGGGAAACGCGAATGGAAGTTCAGCGAGTCGCGGAAAGAGCGTCGTTGGTCGGCTGATCCTCTTCTCGCGTTCGTATCTTCTTGAGGTGTGTGTGTGCGCGCGTGTGCGGAAGCGATACCTCGCGAATGGGGAATTTCAGTCACGGTTTCATAGTCCCCTGATTCGACTTCAAAAGTCGATTGCGTACGGCATAAAATATGAGGAGACGCGCGATTTTATATTTTACGTATACGCGTGAATTCAAACGCGAACACTCGAACGGACAAACGATGCATTCGAGAGTAATCGGATATCCGAGTGGCAGCTATCAAGAAACATATCATACGCACACGCGTTAATCAATGCCAAGTGTGTATCGACGTCTAACCGGTATCTTCCATCGATACAGTCCTTTGCGGTGTCGCGCAACCTGACCTCCTTGCAGGTGCGCGACCCTGACGAACGTACAGTGTCACCATCGCCGCGATGTCTTGGCGAGCGACCATAAAAGACCGGGCATCGCGCGCCAAAGGTGACGGAAGGGGGGAAGCGTATAGGCGGATCGTAAAAAGAGAGGATAAAAGGTGCAGCGCGATACGTGCCTCTACATGGATAATCGCGACGGATGTTTTCCAGCCGCGAAGGAGTCTCGCAAGATATCCAAATTTGACCAAATTTGCGGACATTTTTGACATCTTAGTAACGATTGATTAATGTTGAAGAATTTTTAACAAATTGACAATTTTTTTTCTATCTTAGAAATTTTAAGGAATCTTTCTGGCTTCCTTAAAATGACATTGGTTATATCTTAAGACATTTTTTTCAGGCAAGTGCACGTGAAAAAAACGGTATGGGCCAAGCACAAATCCGGTGATGCCAACCAGATTCAATATTGAACCAACCGTATTCTTCTTCCCGTGTAGAACTTTAAACAGCGCGAACATATAAGAAATATACGTAATCGCGCTAAAGTGTGACGCACGCACGCACGCACGCACGCGGTGCGCGGAGATAGTCGCGAGTGGTTGAAAGAGGATTTCGAGGAGCGATCGGCGAGGAGGAGAGTCCGACTCGCACACGGCGACCGTCCCGACAAATACAACGGGAGCTAATTAGTTGCAGGAATGTGTCGGTGCTCGGGCATCGCGTTCCTACGTAAAGTCGAACACGCGGCGACTCCCAATAAGACGCAATCGTGGTCGACGTCACGCGACCTTCGGGCCGCGCCATGGCGAGCCTAAGCTCGATCGCCGCTCTCGGGGCCGGCCGTTGCTGCCGCTTACGTTGCTTGGCCATAAATCGCTACCTCCTGACCCCCGCGAGCCACACCAACGTCGGCTAATAAACGCTTGCGTCTCACGTGAACGCCATTGTGTTTCGCGGGAGGCCTGCGCCTCCCACTTGAAACAGCTGTTTCGACTGTTCTCCGCGCCGCACCAAGGTTGCATGTCGTTCCACGAGACCGTTATCGAGAATCGCGTCTGAAAAAGCTCGAGAACGAGGACGCTTTTCTTCTCGCGGCGATCCGACCGCGTTTCACTATTTTCGCGATTCGCGCTCAGCCACCCGCAGCGGCCAGCTCTTCTCGTCCTCCTTTAGGACAGATGTATGCGCAGCCGAAACGCAATTCGGCCGTTGCGTCGTCCTCGGGAGCGAGTCAGCTAGTCGACGCGTCTGGAATTTCATAAGCGTCACGTAACGACCTGCCTGCCTCCCCATGTCCGCCTTGCGTGGTGTGTCACACCGCAGGATCCAATTCCGCGTAGTAGCGTCGCGATACGCTTTTTTTTCCCCCGACGGATAGCCTTCCTCAAGGATAGAGTCTCGCCCACGTGACTCCGTGGCACCCTCCGCGTGTACGTGCACGCGTGCGTGTGCGTGCGTGTGTGCATATAGAAAGAGGGAAAACGCGGGGCTAAGAGTGAAACGTGTGCGGACACGCGTATGCACGCACACACATTTGCGAATCGCGAGCGCACGCACGCGCGCGCGCGCGCGGAGTCGCTACTGCATTATGCATTAGTCATGATTACAAAGTAAGTGGCGAGCTCGTAGCGCGTCTGTAGTAATGACGGCGTATTTGCGGTGCTTATGATTTTCCACTTGAAATGGGCATAACCCGCTTTAATGGCGCACAGGCCCTGCCGGTCGCCGCGCATAACTTACGGCCGGGTTTACGGCAGAGCGGCGGCGGCGGTGGTGGCGGCGGCCGAGGGATCCAGCAACAACCGCGTGCCGTCGTTGCTGACGGCGTTGATCGTGTTAACGCCACGACAGTAATCTCTTCCTCCCTCTTCTTCTTCTTCTCCTCACGGTTTCTCGCGCTCGACCGAGCGCTCGCGAGCGCGCGCGTCCGGCCTTTAAAGGTCGTCACGGACGACAGGTATTATCCTTGCGAACGGTCGCGGTACACCTCGCGCCGTCGATTAATCGCGGAGCGTCGACGTCGATTGAAAATCGATCGATGTCAGTCGGGATAGATCGTCGGGTTGGGCGGTTGTTATTTGAATTTCTTTATTATTCGAATGATGTTAAGTCGGTCAGTTCTCATTAATTCGATTGACTTAATCGACGTCTGGGGGAAGCTGTCTCTCTTTCTTTCTCTCTGTCTTTTTCTTGAAGATGATTGTCGTGTATCTCGCCGCATAATGTGAAGGATAAAATATATTTGCGACCATGCCGAAAGTGGTTTATTGATAGTCGTTTGTTTTCAAGTGTATACAACTTACATATGTCAACCGCGCAACCGGTCCTACTAGTCGCGCGCATAACTTTGAGCGAATTTAGAGAAGTTACGAGCCGACGAGGACCGCCGGCCGGCAGTTGATGATCGCGATCCCGTTGCAGTGTCGCGTAGTCTTGATTTGGGTCGCCGTTCTCGTACAATCTTGAAAGACCGCTGAAGGCAATTATAATACAATTGTCATTATCTGTTACAGACAATAAAGTAAAGATGACGATAAATCAGTCACGATAATTAATGACTCACAATGATCACGGAAGCATACGTTACGGCATGTTGTGATAATTATAATATCGTCTCGTTATGCTGGAATATAAATTCGCGAAATCAGGCGAATTATTAATTCACTGTCGAGGGGAATGCTCTTTCGCGGCGATATTATTACGATATTTAGCCTTTCTAATCGAAAGATAGCGAGACCGACACTAAGAGAGAGAGAGAGAGAGAGAGAGAGAGAGCCAAGAAATTCGTGACAGCTTTTATACTTTGGTTCGAAAGTAGCTCCTTAAAACAGTTTGGCGAACATTAGTCCGTGTGTGTCGCAGTAATTTTTCCATTGATGACGCGCGATGTATCTCATTACGGCGGAAATGCGAAACCAGAAGCATTCTTGATTTGCAATTCGCATCGAATGGCCTCGCGCTGGTATCGAAATGTTCCAACTCAGCAGGATTACCGATCCGATCCCGGTGGTAACTGCCTGACTGCTGTGATCGCGTGTGCGCGCGCGCGCGCGCGCGCGGAAGGGGAGTGAAACGGAATATCTTCCCATTGAGAATCTCTCGCGGGGCAAAGAAAAGAAGAGGAAGGCGAGAAAAGAAACACGACGGGAGAGCGGTAGGTTCTCCACCGCGGTAGCGCGTAATGACGGGCTGCGACGCGCGACGCACCGAGTCCCGGCTTGATCGCTCATTAAGCGGTGAGCCGACCCCGGATGCGGACGGATGCGACCGTACGACGTGCGTACGCGCGCGCACCTCACGCATATGCACGCGCTCTCGGCCGGCCGCGTGACTCGCGTGGCCAGCCTTGCTGAGGTCGGGTGCAGACGGAGGAAGCGACACGTACGCGCCCGCATCCGGTTTCCAGTCGACCGATCGAAACACCGTGGGACACACAGTGCATTGTAGCCACGGGGGTGTTAGACGGAAGAGTGCCTAGACTTGAGAGGAGAGGGAAAGCAGCGGCGACGGTCAACATCCTCTCTCGACACGGTAGCGTATACGAATTTTTAAACTTGGAAGAAATTTAGGAAATTCAAGATCGTACACACGGGAAAAATTTGAAATTTCGAGAGGAAATTTAAAGGGATTAAATTAAGAATCGAATACGCGTATGAACATTTTTTTAAATTTAGAGAAAGATTTGAAAAAAACTAATTAAATATCATATATATATATATATATATATATATATATATATATATATAAAAATTTTGAAA